>NW_024540011.1:0-22550 GCF_016647785.1 Suillus fuscotomentosus | reverse complement strand
AAAATATAACGGTGCGTCAGGCTCCGCAGTCGGCGTCGAAACATAGCGCTCAGATATGCTATTGGCTCGTGGATGGCTAGCCCTTTTGCGCCACGCGCGTGTTCTGTCGGAAAGAAAAGCCTCGTCGGCCGGTCTTGATGAAAGCCACCGCTGTCGAGCCTCGAAATGTGCCCCGTTCATCGTTTGTGATGACTCGGATCTCGGCTTTTAGAGAGCACTTCCGACTGATTCGGAGTCCTCCACCTCCACCTCCGCCCCCGCCCCCGCCAGAGCCACAAGCGCATGAACTTGATGATATGTCTGAACGGCCGGAGGGCTCGTTCGTCGTGATGGCCTTCACGATTTCCATGCCGTCGCCTGGTACTAGTACTAAGAAGCGCGATAACGCCACGAACTCTGAAGTATCAGACCGGGTGTCTACGCCAGAGCTGCTTCATGATACAGAGTTGGGAGAGTATTGCATCGGGTCGGTGGAGGTGTCGTGTAGTGAAGATAGGTGACAGGGAGTGGCAAGCAGAGTGCAGAGTACTTATTCGACAGGGCTGTTTGGTCTTATCTTTGGATGCCTGATCACATGTATAATTTATGTACATGATGTACGACACTTACCTATACCTGTCATAGCTGTAGGGCTTATTGTTTCTATAATACTGGTTAGTACGGACATTAAGAGGGATTTAGTAGAACTTGCCCCGTGGAAATGGCGGCCGTTGAACGTTGAACGTTGCATATATCACATGAGTTGTCTTCGTGTCTTGAAGGTGCTGGTGAAGCTGTGAAGGCTCACTGGCAAGCGCTGAAGCGCTGACGGGCCGAATAGCATAGCCCAGTCAGAGAGAGCCGGAGTGCAGCCGAGAAACGAATACATTTGATTTCCTAGTATCGTCAACCATACCAGTGCGTCGACAAACTACAGTAACAGTACTACTTCAACGTTCAACGTTCAACGTTGACTCGGGTAACGATACAGGGCTATAAGTACAAAGGATATAAACATATGTAGAGCTCGAAAGTGATACACGCGCACGATAACGCATAAGTAGAACAGATACACGATGCTGGGACACTAACAACACACACCTGACGAGTCGAGGAGGGGTCTGATATAGTAAAATAAAACTGTAGGTCAGCAAATTAGTTCATAAGTGATTCTCCTTTTTTCAATGCGCCACATTCTCATCAGCACTGCTGAGAGAACATACTACCAGCTAGTAGTAGGGACGGGGTCTAAAATCGCGTGACAGCGTGAGGACCACCTGCCACTGCTCTCTCCTCCTGACCAACGAGGTAAGTCCGGCAAACATGGTCGTTGAGAGCAGACAATCCACTCTGCGCACACCCGCCAAGCGTGTGTACTCAGGGTCTGAAGACGCCGTGCAGCGCGCGCGGTGTACATCTTCAATACGGCTGCGCTGCTTGAGCGACATGCCCTCCCACTCATACGTCCGCAGAAGCCCGCGGAGTGTCTCATAAATCGCTTCTAACACATCTTGCACTGTCACCCGGTTGGATTACGGACTATTATCTCCCATCCAGGGGACAGTAGGTCACAGACGAGTTGCAACTTTGGGATAGGAGGATTAGTTGCAAACTGTGACAGGTGGGATGACAATAGAGGTATGTTTGCTACATCTGCATAATGCATTGGATTGTAGCGCACATCCCATTCTATGGGGACTTGTACGTGATAGCGCTCCCCACTGGGAGAACCAATAAAGAGGGGGTTGAGCTTGACACCGTGCGTGCGAGTTATGGATCTAGCCATGGTAGGTGAAATGTGAAAGGAGGTTTGAAAGGTTGCGGGAGGACATAAGTAAGAATACAAGTTTTATACCTGATGAAATATCCAATAACTGTCACTGATGCCTTGCGGCAGTGATGTTTAGGGCTCCACCGCAGAATAAGTTCGGACCCCGCAGTCGATACCAACAAAAGAAAACTGACTTGCCTCATCGAAGAACGCGCCGCATATTTGGCCAAAAAGAAGCGACGCGTATGCACCTTGTTAGGTTTGATGTCTCCGCATACATACCAGAAAGAGAAATGGTTATAAATGTTAACACGGCGTTCTTCCTATAATCACATCAGCCTCAACACGTTGTGATGTTGATTGTGTGAAATAGTGACGACAGGTTGCGGGGAAGAGGGGGAAGAGCATGCTGTATTGCTATGGGGCTAAGGCGGTGAAAAGATAGTCTTCTAGAAAGCGATGTCGGGCATAAGCCGAGCCGAGCGGAGACACGTATTCTCCTTTGAATGTAAGACTTCGTAAATGCCTGGGGCGTAGCCATTTGAGATGTGGAGGAAGATAAACCAAATCCAGATACGGTAGAGGAAGATGCACGTATGTATCACGGGTACATCGGCTTATGTCGGGCGAAACACACAAGGACAGTAGGACAGAGGAGTGAGTCACTGGGGCGCAGGTCCGATGAGTTGTGGCTCCAAAAAACACGAGGCTTTTGTGGCGAGATAAGTTGTATTAAGTCGTACTATGAATGGAATGCAGGGAGGCGTCGTTTCCAAACAGGGGGAGGCGCGATCACGGACTGGACGGAATGCCAACATATCAAGTGAATTTGGGACAGAGTTGCCTTCCGAGGCCCAGTTCAAGAGGACACGCAACCCTGGATAGACAATACTTGTTGGCAGGACCTATCGGATGATACCGACTTGCTGTATATTCTAACCAACGAGGACGTAAGTATCAGAATCAAGACTGTCAGATCAAAAAAAAAAAAGATGTGATTTGGTGGTGGCTCAACCCACGTATTTGTGCGAGTAACGGACCAGTGGCTCGTCTCATGTTTCAAGTATTGCAAAGTAGACGAAGCGCAGTCCAGAATAACAAAGAGTCCAAGACTATAATAGTGCAATAATTAATATACCCTGGTAAGGCACGTCAAAGAAAGATAGCACGAAACACGTAGCAGTCGTAAAAATCAGAACAAGCGTCACAGCTACTGCGAGTCCAAGTCATGATAGTACACGTTCGATGTCCCAATAACGATCTCATACAATGGTTGGTGCTTCTTCGATCCCACACCTTTCGACAAAGGTGATAACAAATCTGGCGGTCGCGGCATGGCTATCAAGACAGAAACTTGGAGAAGAGATCGATCCAGCGGGAGCTCCATCTTCGAATGATTCAGATGTGGGGAATCAGTCACTTTAACTAGGGTGGGAGGAGAAAAGAGATAGGTTATCTCAGGTGGTATGCGGTTGATAACCTGACGTTTCCAGAAAGAAGGTCTCGGCGTTTGGCGGTCCAGTGGCGGTGGCAACGGAATGTCGTACTTTTCCGTTGCTAACGGCTATGAAGGTGACACAAGATCAGAAGGACCTAGGCACTAACGAGAAATGGGCGCTACCTGTGTGTCCCTCCATTGCGAACAGTCCTGACCTAGTAAAACCTGTGCATCCCACAGTAGAGGCTTCTGCATACGCCTCCTCTGCAAGGGGATATCGATATCAACCCGCAACATCTCATCGATCATCTGACGCCGTATGACCAGACGATGCCATACGAGTCCACTGATCATGAATAAGCCGAAGAGTGACAATACACTGACAAGAAAACCAAAGAGTAGAGATGAACCGCTACCCGACGTGTTTCCACTGCTTGTCGACGTCGAGCTGGGAGCGTATGATAACGTCGATGAAAGCAACGAGGAGTATTGGCTCGTTGATGACGCAGTCATGGTTTCCTTCAACGACGACACCTAAGCGTGGGGGGCATTCCCAAGGCAAACGGATGCATAAGTATGTAACACATTACGGTGTCGAGCGTGAGCACAACAGTGCCTCCTAGTTCCAGAAAGCAACCTTTTTTTGTCTCACTAATCGACTCACGTGACATGTCGTAACTGACTGGAAGGACAAAAAGAACGGGGCAGCATAATAGAATACAACAGGGTAAATGATATTGTTTGCAACTTACAATGCTGTAAAATAAGATAAAAATGGAACCTTGCAAGCGTCCATCACCAGTTGAGATCTGGAGCGAAAATGCCAGTAAACCTGAATGGTCCTAAAATACACCAAAACCCACGCACCGTGTTGAAGCATAGCTCTTGCCCGTTCCCTCCTTCGAACATCATCCAGAATTCCCATAACGTGTCTGTCTAGCATATCGACGTATGGCTTGAGACTTGTATGCTCCCAATCTAAATCAAAATATGAGTGAAAACAACGGGTACAGTGACAAGTGCACTCACTTGCACCCTCGCCTGCCTTGTCGAGCTCTTGAAGGAGTTGCATGACTGTGGGAACTGCATTGGGGTCGAAATTTTCCACACGGTTCGGGTCAACGGGGACGCAGACTCGGCCGGTTTTAGGATGCACACAGAATGGTGCTTTGAGAAGATGGTTTCGGTGCTTGGATACTTCGGCATCCAGGCGTGGATATGTATATTGCAGGATGATGTCCTCTAGAGCGGCTAGATTTCGGGCCTATAAAGCGTCAGGAATGGCATGGATAGTGGGAGTGAGGTACATACACCTGTACCCTTCACCTCAGCCTTCAGCTCGTCCCATTTCTTCGACGATTCTATACCGGACTGTTTCTCCCACCGCTCCTCGAGAGTCTCGACAATTTTCTTGTCCGGAACCAGTTTAAGCAGCGTCCGCCAACCGTCCTCGGACAGGAAGCATTCTTGGTTATCCAACAATGGATACCACATCCTACTCCCTTCATCGCGGGCATGCCACAGAGAAGGTGGCAAATCCCCTGGGTGGCTCTTCGTGCCTATGCCTCTTACATTCACCTTCTTCGCCATCTCCTTACCTCCTTCTATCACAGTAAGCGCCCCGACTACAGCTCTACGTAGTTCGTCGGTGAGCCCCATGGCCTCGTCGTCGCTGACCCACAAATGGATGCCGCGACGGCCCGAGTATACCCATAACAAATGATGATATCCAAATTGCATGCGCAAGGCTGAGTCAAGGACGCGCACGGCGTTGGCGATGAATGCCCAGCAGCGTTTACATATTCCCGCTGATGTGCAGCATGTGCGCACGCCATCATAATCAGTCATATCGATATCGAACACCAGCTCGCGCTTTAACGGGGTGAAGAGCTTCCCAGATTTCACAGACCGCGCCAATTTCCGTTCGCTTGGCTGGGACGTTGTCAGCATAAGTGCCAGGCAGATTGAAAGACAGCTCACCCGAGATGAGTACATGGGCCCGATCTCGAAACGCGTCGGATTGAGTGCGCACACCTGCTTTTTGAGTTCCTCTGCATTCGAAAAGCAGTTATAACGTAGATACACGTCTCCCTGGAGAGTAAATGCGAATTCGCGGTTTGTAAACAAATCTTTTGGTGCGTGTTCCTGATTGAGCCATGTGAAGATGGATTTGAAAGGGTACAGCATGCGGTAAAACTGGAGCATCACTTCCGGCGATGTCTCTGCAGAGTCGGCCATTGTTGAACGAAGGAATAGCAACTAAGTGTACACTCGATGAGTGCTTCCAGAGCAATTTGAGTGACACAAAGCACGTGAGGAAACGTCACGCGCGCAAGTCACACTGTGCTTCGTAACGGCCGCCGCCACAGTACGAACTTGCAAGTAGTTTGGAAACAAAACACCAGATGGGCATGAAACCGGTATATATTTTGGGTATTTCACATCTAAGTTTTTCAGTACGCAACATAACGTCTTGCATGTCATATGGACTGGCTGCAAATCTCGAAACGAACGGATCAAGTCAATACAACTTATGTGCACTACACGTGCGAGAGACCGAGCAATCAACATAGCTGCAAGATGACCAGTCAATATTAAATTTGTAACAGAGGCAGAAGTGAATATTCGTCATTACGATCGGAATGTGCATTCATAATCGTCCGGCGTTCAGTGCAGGCTTCCATGTCACTTGTGCATACATAACAAGCTAAAGATCAAATGTCCAAGAACAGGTTGGATCTCATTGTCATTCTACCATCTTCTAGTTTGTCACTGACAGGAATTGAGATTAGACTCGTTGAATCGAACTGAAGGTGTTGAGTGGCAAGTGTCTGCGGCCCTTGACGGCGTAGTATGTGTTATGAATCTCCAAGTTGCAACAACTTAGGATCACAACACAAACGACATTCATTGGAACACTATCAGTAGTCCTAAGAATGATTTTAAAATGTCGTGGCGGCCGCCAGGGAAATGTACTGACCTGTATGAATCCTTCAAAACAACAACTACCCCCATGTACCCAAAATTTGCCATTCGAGCAGATTAGAGCTTCTACTGGAATATTGTGAGGGCATATAAGATAATACCGACTGAATGTCGTGTGCAATACAGATAGAGGCATGCACGGTGGTATCACTTGCCGAATTAAAGATGGCGGCGTGAGTCCTAGGTTCATTTGCGCCTCTTTCCAATAAGGAAGGGGAGTCCGTAGAAAGACATCAGAGCCCCGTCGACTGAAGGGTATAAATACGATTCAGCACAATAAAAGGGACGACGAGCATTGAGCATCAAGGACAGAGAGAAGAGGCTAGCCGAGAAAACATCCTATGCACCAGTCTAAAGTCGCGGTAGATGGAGTCTGTCCATCTAGTGACTTAGTCCTACATTCGAAGCTCCTTGAAGAACTGACCCCACCAGAGGTCGGAGAATTTTTTGTTGCGTGGCAAGTGCGTCCATATTAGTATGATACAACTCTTCCACGTGCACTTCCGGGCGTGTCTGTGGCTGAGTTTGACCTTCAGTTTGGACCACTGCAGCTGAATGCCATCACTAATCTTGCACTGATCAATAATGTCTGTCTCTGAAACGCAGACACGGCAGGATGACTTGAGATCCACAGAAGATATGCAGAGCGTGGAGGTTGTTGACGAAGAGCCCGGAGACGATACGAACTCAGGTGCGATGACCAAGAAACGGAAAGAGAAGGAACCGCAGCACGAGCGCGAGCCGGGAAAGTCAATCTTACCATTTTCAAGAGTGCAAAAGATAATCAAAGCGGACAAGGTAGCTGTCAATGTGATCCTACCCAGATGGCGTATAGCGTGATGCAGCATTTCAGGAACTTCCAATAGTCGCGCGCGACGCGACTTTCTTGATCTCACTTGCCACCGAGGAGTTCATCAAAAGACTTTCAGAGGCATGCCAGAAGCTCGCGGAGCGGGAAAAGCGAACAACCGTGCAACAGAAGGACGTCGGTACGTCTGGAGCTTGCCGTGTCAGTACTTCATTTTTCAGTTTCATTCTCTAGCAGCAAGTGTAGTGCGGCGAGCAGATGAATTTATGTTCCTCGAGGGTACGTTCCTCTCGGGCTTAATCATCTCCTCTTTTCACAGCGTCGCATGCAGAGATCATCGCTTTTCAACGCACGGAACCTCCACAAAAACGCAAACCTAAAGCATTACAGGATGCAGAGAGCCAGAGTGAACCAACGATGCTCGATAAGTTTGTCACTAGAGGAGAGGAGAGTCAGGAACTGGATAATAGACCCCCTCTGGATAATGGAGACCAGGACGCTGTTGGAGAACCACGCAAATTTAAGCAATAGTACGTCAGACATCTAGATTTTCTGAGCTTTTTGCTAATTCTTCTCGCCAGTAAAAGCAAGGAAATTCTATCGGACACAGACGATGAGGAGATGTCATGATTCTGGTAGATTTCTCAGTATTGTCTATGTCACTTTCGTTCGCGTTGGACTCCTGTCGAGTCACCCCCGCCGATGTTGTCATGGACGAAGATGGGACAATGTATGCAGGATAAATGCGTAATCTATGAGGATAAGAATACTCGGCCCGATTCTTTTGGAAGACATGACTACCCAGGAATGGCTGACGAAGGTAAGTACATTCCCTCACTTTTCAGATCATCACATGGCCGAGGAGGTTTGTGTAAGTGTGATTCTTTATAGCTAATGCAGTACTTGACTACTGTTTCTCAAAAGCATGGGTGACTACCAGGGCCGTGTAGCCTCTCGCGTGGGTGTTTCGGAGTGATCTCCGTCGCCGCATCACTCAAACGCTATGCGTGTCTTCCGTGATCACAACCAAACAAGTTCGCACTCACACCGTGCACTGTCCATTGACACGCTCAGCGATTACCGTTCTCATCACTGATTTACATCTATATATACCATACGATGATCCTTTCCTTCTCAGGACCTTCTCATATTTCTGCTCATTTTGATTCTTCTCTCCCTTTCTGTCTCCCTTTCGCAAAATTACAACTACCTTTCCTACTGTAAACCATATAGAATGTCTATCGTACTTACCCCTTACTGGTCACCGGATGAGGGCATCCAGAAGCTCAAGATAGAAGCTCGGGGTGCGTTTGGTCTACTCCATCGATATCCATACCTCATACCGAATTTTCACTGCCTTTAGCTAAAGCTCCAGCTGCGCCAGGCCTCGCGCCACCAGTTTTCAGTACGAAAGCTCAGTTGGATCGTACCCTTCTCCAATTACGCTCCAGGACATCCCCTATCGAGAAATATACGTTCCTTGCGCAAGCCAAGCAAGCAGATGTCGAGGCCTTTTACAAGCTATGCCTCGAGTACATGCCAGTATGAGACAAGTGATGTCAGAATCTTTGAAATCCTCAATTAACTGTTTATACTCAGGAGATCATACCTATAATCTACACACCAACTGTCGGTGATGCATGCCTACAGTACTCAAAAATTTACAGGAACCCCGAGGGTTTGGTAATGAATACACATACCTCATGGGTCTCCTTGGCTTAATGGGTGCTGCAGTTCATCTCTCTCAAGGACAAAGGCAGAATTGGGAACATTCTGCGCAACTGGCCCCTTGCGAACGAGGCTCGGATCAGCGTTGTCACGGATGGTTCGTGTCATCCAATTTGATTGGATGATCAGTGCTTAATGATATGCACCAGGTTCACGAATACTTGGGCTCGGTGACCTTGGTGCAAATGGGATGCCCATTGCCGTTGGCAAACTCTCTCTTTACGTCGCCTGTGCTGGGTGGGTCCACCCCAGTCTTATTCATGTAACCGCCTGACCATTGATTCCAGTATCCGCCCATCGTCCACTCTCCCCATCACGCTTGACCTTGGAACTGACAACTCCTCTAACCTTTCCGACCCCTTGTATCTTGGGCTGCGCCAACGCCGGCCCCTTGATGCGGAATATGATGCCTTCATGGATGAGTTCATCACCGAGATGGGACGTGTCCACCCCAAAGTTTTGGTGCAATTCGAGGTCCGTTGACATCCTTCAACTTTTCCATTGTAGAAACAAACAATCTTTTGGGCAATAGGATTTTTCCACCGACCATGCATTTTCCTACCTTGAGCGTTTTCGTAATAGGCTCCCACTGTTCAACGATGATATCCAAGGTACAGGTGCTGTTGTCCTTGCAGGGCTGCTTTCCGCTGCACGACTGGTTCCCATCCCGCGCAACGAACATAGAATCTTGCTATTTGGCGCCGGAAGCGCCAGTGTAGGAGTTGCTAAGCAGCTTATGAGCTTTTTTACAATTACTGGGATGAGCGAGGAAGCAGCCAGGAGTCAAATCTGGCTCGTGGATTCGAAGGGACTCGTTTACGTCGGCAGGGAAGAGGTTGCTGACTACAAAATGTGTATGCCCCCTTTTCTTTGGAGAGGTGGTTCACACCTAACAGGCTATGTCATAGATTTCGCAAGGAGGCATTACACAGGTGTTCCAATGAAAGACCTTACAGAAATTGTCAAGTATGTGAAGCCAACTGTGCTCCTTGGTCTCTCGACAATCGCGGTATGATTCAAACATATATTCTGTATTCATTGTCACGCTCACTCTCTTTCAGGGTGCCTTTACCCCGGAAGTCATCCGTCAGATGTCGCAGAACACGCCTCGCCCTATCATCTTCCCTCTCTCCAACCCCGTCCAACTCTCAGAGTGCACGTTCACTGAGGCTCTCATACACAGCAACGGCACCGCAATCTTCGCAAGTGGCTCGCCATTTGGAAGCGAGGTCATCGGTGGCGTCAGGAGGGAACCGGGTCAGGGTAATAATATGTACATCTTCCCTGGTAAGTTCTCTCTCGTTCTATGCCTGTATCTGAGCTGGACTGCTGGATCCCAGGGCTTGGTTTGGGTGCGATACTGTGCCGCGCCAAGAGCGTGACAGATAGCATGGTACAAACGGCTGCGTTCGGATTAGCGGGTTCTCTTTCGTGGGATGAACGGGCACTGGAGCTCGTGTACCCTCGTATCGAGCGCATCAGGGAGATCAGTGCACATATTGCTGTCAAGGTGATACGGGCAGCGCAGCAGGCGGTATGTATAGTTACCTTATGATCCTCGAAAGTAGTCAAAAGCTTAAAACGCATTTTCAGGGCGTGGACAACTCGACGGATCTGAAAAGAATGAATGATACAATCTTATTAGAGTTTGTCAAGGGCAAGATGTGGAACCCTTAAATGTTCAAAGAAACTGTAGTGCTTAGTGTCCTGTGAAAAAATGTCAGGACGGTCTTCGGGTTAGTCAGTAGCTTGCGATTTTAACAACACGAAACACATTGATTGTAGTTGCGGTCACGATTTCGACGCGCTCCCAAGTTCAGCTGATCGATCCTCCCGAAGAATTCCCTGCAGTCACATCTCATAGTTAAGAGAAGCTCTTCTCGGGTCTGTACTCGGGAGTCGGTACGGGTGATCGAGACGTTTCACGTGATCACTGTAGATAGTGACGGATGTTGAGTTCGCCCTCACAAGTGGTACCGCGACAGTTTGTGTCCGATGCAAAACATTTTCAAGTGTGTTCTGGTATAGCATGCGTCATGCACAGCAAGTATATTTTATTACTAATTTCTGTATTAAGCTATCGTTCACTGATCAGGTCCAAATACCAATGAACGAAACGAAACTGATAGCAGGCTTGTTGAGAAGATCCGTTACAAATCTCACCAGTTTTCCATAGCCTCGAAGAATCCAATGAAAAACTGCTCTTCTCCAAGAACCAATCCGACTCAGAATGCTGATTTAGATCTATGACGGAGATAAGTGAGATAACACAATTGAATGAAACATACTCCAGGGCGGATCTCAAAAAACGTTCTGTAGGAGTCTGGAAGACATCAGACTACGGGGAGACCGGGCTATTAGGGAGTTGATGGAATACATACATAAATTTCGGGTATCAACAATCACCGCTTTTGATCATAAGAACTTCATAGTATTCGTGCCACAGAGTAGGGACTGCCCAACAACCCAGACTACAAACCTGTCAACTAGTCATAAGCATCAGTAGTAGGCCAAATTCACCAGACGCAACTAGGACGTCCGAGTCTGGTGCATCGATTGGAATTCGTACATAGTCGATCACTTACTACTGTGATACAAAACTCTCAGGTTCGTCAGTCTTCCCTGGAAGCTTCAGATTATCATGCCATTACCAGGCTGGGGAAATGGAGATTTGATGCCCAATCAGATTAATGACGATTATTATTGGGATATCTGTAAACCTAGCAACATAAACGTCTGCGTATTGCACAGATTAGCCGAACCACTGCTCCAATTTCGGAATTTTCGCGCCTATAATAAATTGTCACTGCCAATAATAAATCTTTCAGAATGTTCGCAAATAACAGATATACCTAGTGTAGCTGTTTGGATAGTGGTGATGTTCAGCTAGGTATGAAGGTTGGCACTTGCGAATCAAATTGCCTTGGAAAAAAGAATTAGGGCGAACCGATCTTGAGTCAGCTGGCCCAGTGCGTGTTTTTCTAGGCTCCCTTGAGGATGTTCTATATTGAATAATGACATCACCAGCTACTTGAACAGCAGACCCAGGGGCCCATGTCACCCCTCGCAGGGACAGGACGCCCGTGAGAAATCGGAGTGTGCGTCCGGTGTGATGTAAGTGTAAGTCATGAAGAATGCTGGATATGATCGCGACGGTTGTATAAAAACTAATGACCTCTGGGAGGTTAGCCGAGCAGGAATAAGATTTAGTCAAGGGACTGTGGAGTGGACGAAGCAAGGAGGAACCATGAGAAATTCGGGTCAAGCCTGAGAGTGGAGGGATCTAATTTCCAGAAAAGGAGAATGACGTAGGGCTGGTGGCGCTGGGGGCCCTACCCTGTTTTTGTTCGTGTGGAGCATTCCGTGTAAAATGAGCGAAACAGATCCAAGCGCGCAGCTCAGAAACGTTTAACAGGTTTTTCTTGTTCCTTATTTACAATACCCTAAATTTTACTTTTCAGATCTTGTCGCAGGTCGAGCTCGCTGTTTACTACGTCCTCCAGCATACTTGCTAAACTGGAAAAACACCGTGACTTCAGCACCGTCAATTTTGTAGCAACCGACGCGTTACGCGGGCGATAAAGCCGCGACGCATCGCGAAGCCCATACCCCAACATAAATAAAACCAAGCCAACGATACCCTTGCAGCCGTACTAGCGCCTTCCGCTCCAGATGGGGTCAGCGACGCCTCTTTCTGTGCGTTGATCCACTTACTCTTCCCTTCCTCTATCGTCCAGGTGCTAATGCCTTTTTTATCTCTTTTTCCTCTTCACTTATCGCAACAGGATTTCTCTCCTCCTCGCCTGATACATCCTTCCGAGTTCTCGGGTCCCACAAATGATGACATTGAGGCTGTCATTCAAATGGCCACATCATCTAGGCAATCTCAGGATTCCCGTCAGCTAGCCCCCCTACGAGATACTCGCGCTCAGTTGTTCGTTGGAAATGTATGAGCGTCTGTAGACCCTCCTGAGTGCTGATCAGCCCTGACCAGATATTGCAGCTCCCGTATCGTGTCCGTTGGCAAGACCTCAAGGATCTTTTTCGTCGCGCAGGCACTGTCTTGCGTGCTGATGTATCACTAGGGCCTGACAATCGCTCACGAGGCTATGGCACTGTCCTTCTGGCCACCGCAGAGGATGCGGGAAGGGCAATTGACATGTTGAATGGATTTTGCTGGCAAACCAGGGTCCTGGAGGTGCGCCCCGACAGGCTTGGCGCAAGTGTCGATGAAATGGGCAGCAACCTTGCAATCCGAGGTGCAAATGGGCACCCCTCAGGGTTCTCATCTTCAGGCAATCCACATGATGAAATCACATCTGGACAGGATGTGGTGGGTGGCGCTGGAATGAAAACCCTATTTGTGGGTAATGTGAGTCTGTCAAGCTTCTTGCCTGATTTTGTCCCCTCTTTCATTGATACTCCTCCCATCATGGATCATCATGTGGGATTCGAGTTTGTGCAAGTAACCTTCTACCATTACCATCTCTGTATATTTCTTTCTTGGCCTATATTTTACATGTGGTGTCGCAAGTATTCATTTGCTCATATTTCTTCTACTCCAGCTTCCCTTCCATATCCAATGGCAGGATTTGAAGGACCTGTTTCGTGCAGCTGGTGCTGTTGCTCGAGCAGATGTTACCGTTGGGCCCGATGGGCGCTCCCGCGGGTTTGGAACAGTCAGCTTTGTCACAGAAGATGGTGCTGAGCGAGCATGTAGGATGTTTGATGGGTGCGTGGCTGCCTTCTTCATGATGTACCATGCACCTTCCTGGTTTCTTATACATCCCTATCTTGTTCACATGTTGATCATGAAATATTTTTGCTGTGAGCGCTGTGGCGTGTCGCGGCACTACACACGATTGGAACCCTTCGATGTCTTCGTGTTCTGTTAATCGATTTCGGCCCATGTGCTGACTATTCTTGATCCATTCCAGGTATGAATTCAATGGACGACCATTGAAGGTCCACTACGATAAATTCTCGCCGTCCGCAGCCTCGATACCTCATGTTGGCGTACAAATACCAGTCCCATCTACTCTATCACAATATGATACTCTTGGATCCCACTTGCAATCCCTACAACTGGAATCCCATCAGTTGGGACGCCAACAAAATGAACATCTATCTCAGCTCACACTCGATGGGCTGTTGCATTCGCAGCTGGATTCTCTGATGCACCCCCCATTAGATCCACTTCGACGTGCTGATCGAGATCCCATAACATCATCTCAGCTGGAAGTTCTCCTAGCTCGCTCTATTGCGCCATCAGGTTCTCGATCCTCCGACCTTTCTCTCGGTTCAAGTCCTCTTACCTCCGCCCCCCTCACGTCACCCTCACCTGCACTCCTGCATACTCAGTCCCTTGCACCGTCAGCAGCCCATTCACTAGCACCTACGCCCACCCATCCGCATTCATTGACAAGTTCACCTCATCTAGGGTTCTCAAATAATAGTTCGACAACCTTCGTTCCCCTTAGTCTGTCTCTGGGTAACGACGCCCTTGCCATCAAGTTGCCCCCACACTCGGGTGTTGCCGATTCCCTCAGCTTGAAGCTAAATACGGACATGAAACTCGGGAGCGACAATTATCCGCTATCATCCAATAAATCGCGGACATCAAACTCCAGCTCGCCGCGTCCAAGTGTCTCTGCGGGCTCTTCGCAAACGCAAAGCTATACTACAACGAGTTCATCAGGCTCATCACGGCCAAGCTTTAGTACAACGTCATCATTGACTGATGGCACGAACTTCTCACAGCGGCTGTCGTTTGGCGCATCGCAATCCCAGCGACCGTCCTTCAGCTCTTCAACATCCCAGCGGCCCACCTTTAGCTCCACATCTCAGCGCCCGTCTTTTAGCAGTGGTTCTGCGCGGCGCCCTACATTCAGTGCGAGCTCGCTGTTAAACGAGCCGTTCTTTGATGACGAACGAGAGGGGCAGGGGTCTGTGGGCCATCCTGTTAGTATGGGCACGTCGCGGGAGAATTCGGGCTCGAGCTCGAGCTCAACATTTTCCCTACCGCATAAACTGACTCGTCCTAAGTCGGACGTAGGCAGTGATACCGCGTCAACGTCCCCTCCGGCGAGCGGGGGATGGCCAAGTATGTCGAGTCCCCGGCAGACCTCGCCTAAATCTGTCGTACTTGCACATCCAATCCTCAATTCAGACTTGCCGAATAAGTCTCAATCCATGTGGGGCGCTTCAGAGGTCGAACCAAGCCGGGGATCCACACCGGCCAAGTTTGAGGGGCCAGGAAACACTAACGTCACCACGACTGCACTTGGATCTCTGGGTTTGCGAAGGTCCAAGGCGCTAGCTTCCAAGGCTGCTGAGAAAAACAAAATATCTTCACTAAATTCGAAGCCTACATCTTCGTCTCCGCAGAAGCAAACATCGCCACAGAAACCGGCATCTTCCCGCAGACAACCTGGACCTATTGCGCTGCCTCCTCCATGTACATTTACACTTCCACATCCACCGGTGCTATCCCCATATCCTCCACCCCACCCACACAGTCCAATGTATCACGCTGGCTATGCACCATCTCATCCCATGAGCCCGTTGCATCATCCTGGTGTGCGCAGCCCTATACATCACCCCACGATCAGCCCGCTCCATTCCCCTTACCATATGCACTATGGTGTCATAACACCACACGGCCTGCCGCCCATTACTCCAAGCATGCCGCCATTTACATTCTTGCAGCCAACAAACGGGCACGCTAATACCACAGAGCAGCAGAGTTCAAATAATGGGAGTTATCGGGGTCAGGCAGCGGAAGGTCAAACTGAGGCTCCCCCGCCATCATCTCCATACCACCTCCCGCCGCACTCCCAAGTTCCGTACTCGTCACACCTGCCTTCACACATGTTCTCCCCCGGAATTCCTCTTTCGCCTGGGATCATGGTGCCCGTATCCGCCGGATACCCGTCATCAGTGACGATGGTGCCGTTGACGCCTGGTGGGGTGCCGATGACGCCTGGCGTGACGATGACACCTGGTGCGTTTTGGCCGCAGGCACCGTGGATAAACCCAGCTCCGGGAGCCCCCGTGCATGCAGATGAGCAATGGCACAACCATGGTCATCCCCCCAGTTCTGGGGGCGATTATTTTCCTCCACAGAGTGGACCGGCTGATGATACAGGTTACTTCCCACCCGTCTGCGCCATTGCAAAAGAGATATTTAGGGAGGGAAGTGAATTTCATTCGAGTGAGCAAGAGGGAGAGAGCCAGTCGAGGGCTTCCTCGTCTTGCGCAGGGATGGTTTCTCCTGCGCCTCGATCGCCGCAAGGGGGAAAGCATATTGACAGCGACCGCGGGCACAGGGAAGCGCGACGGACAGTGTCACCCCAGCCAAATCGGTTTACGACAACGGAAGGGGGCCATGTACCCCGTAGGGCGGGCCTAACTCATCGGCCGGAATCAGATCCAACCAGCGGGAAGAGGCAGAGCTGATACGGGTTTCTCATTTATTTGTAGGTTGCAGGTCGGGGCAGGGTCTCATTTGTTTTTGCATTGTAGTACAATCTTTAGCATCATACCTACCGGAATATCTGTGCATACCTATATATTTTCTTGATTGTTGATAACGTTTCCTAATTCATGTTCCTAGTAGTTCGTAATTAGATAAAGTTTGTCTTTCTATAACGGCCATCGCCAGGAAGTGTTACCGCCTCCTACCGCCATCGACCGAAAACCGTTATTATAATGGCCTTAGTTTATCGTTGATCCCGCGTCGATGCAGACTAATATGTTGACATTGACATGTGTTGTATTCCAATCCGATACTATTACATACTTGGTCCGCACAATCATTCCACGGGTCCAGGGTTCAGCGTTACGTTCCACAAATCGATCTCGCATTGACACCCCTCCCTGAAGATTCTAGTCAACTTCTCATAGGGAATGTCCTTCCAGCTCTCATAGTTAGCCTTGAAGAAATCTATGTAGAGACGGCGTCAATGGTTAGATAGAGTCCCACAGCGCATCGATCCCTTACTGATTTGTTCAATCGTGGATTTGCGGTGCTTGGCGTTATCGACAGCCCAGATGTTGTACCATGCAGTGTCTGGAAGCATCATCAGATCAGTTTGGAGGCTCGCGCACTACTGGAAGAAGATACTGACCTTTGTGGACAGCATTCGCTTGGAGGTCACTAGCGATCGCATAGTACGACTAACAATCAAGTCCAAGTCAGCCTTGACTGTTATAAATTGACCTCATATCCCTTCACGAACCTGAATACCGGGGACTTGGGCGAGCAAAGAGACTACCCAGTTCTGATCCTCCGCAGTATCAGAGATGAACTTTGAGTATTTTTCAGTTGCCTCTTCCCTGTTGGCGGCGAAGACCGCAGTGTCTGGGATGTTCAGCTGATCGGGATCGGTGCAAGTTTTGAGGGCGTTGGGAGCCCACTGCGTCAGCGTGTTGTTGAGAGTTGAGGTCAATTTCCCGTATATCGTTGGGTTGGGAGCTTTTGCAGCGCGATCAGCGTTGTATGCTATGAGTTGCACGCAGTAGAAGAAATCTTGCTGTGCGTTGCAGAGTGATGAGCCACAGCTTGAAACATCAACAGGTATTAAATAACGTACGATCATGTACCATTTGAAACCATGGAGAACGTGCTTGTTGTCTGCGTCTGCAACACGCATGTCCTCGACAAACTGGTTGTGAAGCAACTGGTTCCAAATGTCTTGGTTGTCCCGAATGAGACGATTGACAAGGTCCCTGTAGATGTGAAATGAGTATGGTGAGCCGATATACAGTGGGAAGACATGCTCTTGGGGGATATCATTATTAAGACCTGCATCAGGCGGGCCATCATGGCTAAGGTCTTGCGCAGGAACATCATGGTTAGCCGCTGACTCGTTGAGACGGTGGTTTGCTTGGGTGGGGTATTCTGCCATGGTGTTACAGTTCTTGGGGAATGGATTGAAAGCGAAAAATCCTAGGCCATTTATACGTGCATGAAGCGAATAATCCGCTACTATCTATCAGAGGTTAGGCTACTTTGAACCTGACCATCAGATGATCTGGATAGATATGAAGTTCAAAACCACCGGATAAGTCGCGAAATCCGAGATGAAAACTAGCACGAGGTATCTGTAAGCTGAGAAGCCTGTCATTTAGGGAGCGAATGCCTAGCCGGCATCGGGGTATGGGGAGACCGTAAGCCGGCGTTGATCACATTTTACGTCTGTTTGACACACAGGGGAGCATGTTCCTGTTCAATGAACCGAATATGAGATCGTAACACACCACGGGGTATCTATTACTCGCGGAAGCTCGAGTAGCCAGCGGGCCAGATCACCCGAGTATGACATCCAAGTTACTAAAGACTGGGATCGTGAGCCGAAGGCGGGGTTCTAGTACTTCGCAATAGCGGGGATTAACGTGCCTTTTGTCCAAGGAGGCGAACGAACGATGTGATTATCACCTCGTGCCCAAGCCAGAAGCAAGGACAGCATTTGATATCGGCCTTATTCAATAGGTCAGATTGGCTTTTCACAAGGGATAGAGTCAGTATGTAAGATCCTGATGTTGCAAACTCACCGATACATGTACAGCCTACAGGGAGCAAATTGCGGCCCGTGCGCGCGCGCCAATTGCACTCGCTTGCTCAAAAGTCCACTACGACCCCACAGCTGCACAGAAGCGTTCATGTATCCACGATGTCGGTTCGGGGCATCGTCGAGTAAGGTCTGAGACACAGATCCCTCCTGAGGCCTGAGCACTGGATGAGGATACTTACTAGTGACAGATATTCAAAAGGACGAGTCGGTCTTTGAGTTGGAGTTGAAGCCACACACTCAGATTTGGCATCCGACGTCACTGAAGGCCTGAGCCATGAAGCATACCAATGCCGTGCAGTACTTGACTTTTATCTCCACCAAATTTGTCACCAAACATATACTATAGATCGGTGGTCACTTCTAGGGACGCTCGCCATGGAGCTCACTATCGATTACTTGAAAGGTTGGCGCACTTGACAAGTTCCAAATCGAAAAAGAGTAGATTAAAATAATGTAAATGGTACATCTACAATACAACAGCGCATGCTGTCCAGCGAGATAACAGTAGAACGATCAAGTATAAGCCTACTTCGCTGATGAGCTCGAGAACTGCAGATGCAATGAGTAAGATAGACGCGATATGAAGGTAAAAGAACTGACCTTGGTGACACTCTTAGTGCCTTCCGAGATGGCGTGTTTGGCAAGTTCACCAGGTAGAATAAGTCGTACAGATGTTTGGATCTCCCGAGAAGATATTGTCGATTTTTTGGAGTAAGCAGCAAGTTCTGAATGGAAGGTTAGAAATGATCAAAAAGACAATGAGAGTACATACTGGATGCTTCCGTTGCGATGCGCTCAAAGATGTCGTTGACAAAAGAGTTCAAGATGGCCATTGCCTTGTTGGAGATACCGGTATCAGGGTGCACCTGCCTCAACACTGCGACGAGAGTCAGATCTGGAACTGTAAGAGATGTGAATGGCACATACCCTTGTAAATGTAACTGGAGTAGGTCTCCTTGCGGACTTTACGACGCTTCTTCTTTTCACCATCAGCCCCGGCAGCAGCAGCAGCAGAAGTCTTTGTAGCCTTCTTAGCCTTGTCTGTAGTCTTTGCAGGTGCCTTTGAGGCAGCGGTGGAAGCAGGGGCCTTTGAGGCGGTGGAGACTGGTTTAGGTGCCATTTGATGAAGAAAGAGGTGGTGGTGAGTGTGAATGTGGACGATTATCTGACAGATTTGGTTTGGGCGTTTGTATTTATCGTTTGTGACGCGTGTGGTCTTATTTGGTACCAGATCAACGCGTCCACAATTCTTTGTTGATTGTTGAACCTTATTGAATAAAATCACGTGTTGCCAGTATAAATACAGCTGTTCATTGATCCCGGCTCCCCTATTGCGTTCCCGTCCTCCGTCGTTGTACATACACACTCTCACAACACACTCCAATCTAACTATCATGTCTGGCAAAGTCGGCGGAAAGGCCAAGTCTGGTGGCAAAGCCTCTGGTGAATCATCATCCAAGTCTCAATCCCGTTCAGCCAAAGCCGGTCTTCAATTCCCCGTCGGTCGTGTTCACCGTCTCTTGAAGAAAGGAAACTACGCACAGCGTGTTGGTGCTGGCGCACCTGGTAAGCCCTTCACTGAATTCAATTACTCAGTTGTTGATTCTAACTCTGGAAAAGTCTACCTTGCAGCGGTACTAGAGTATCTGGCCGCTGAGATTCTGGAGCTTGCCGGTAACGCAGCACGCGACAACAAGAAGCAACGTATCGTTCCTAGACATTTGCAACTCGCCATCCGAAATGACGAAGAGTACGCAAAACATTCCCAGTCATTCCGCAGTGTCTAACTCGCTTTTCTATAGGCTGAACAAACTCCTTGGAGACGTCGTCATTTCACAGGGTGGTGTCGTTCCTTTCATCAACCCCGAACTGCTGCCCAGTAAAAGTGCAAAGGGCAAGAAAGAGAGCCAGGAAGTATAATCTTATTATTATTCGATTTATTTTCGGTGTTCGGTGTAGGATGTATTTGTATTTTTTCTAGTAATCATTTTCTTTTCACTCTGGAATACATCTCGTTGATCCTATTTTTTAATGCGTGAGACGTCCGATTTTCGTGATAGTCACGTGCGCGTGCCTCAGTTTCAGCTTTTTAAACCACGTCCACTACCGCAGTTAACTGCCGTTGCAATTTCTTTCTTGTTCTTTCGCGAGTCACAACGAAAGGTCAATAACAGAATTCACAATGGGAACCAAACGATCAGGAAACGCGGCTCCCCAGCAATCCCCACCAAAGCCACAAAATAACTTCACAAAGTGGATAACACGTATAGTTGCATTGTCGCTCCTCGCTGCAACGTTTACCTGGCTCGATGGTATCAAGGTCAGTCACTCCTCCAACTCTTCTACCGCACCAAATAACTTCAACCACAGGACCGGTGGTATGTTCTAGAGCCCAAGTTCCTCCATGAGCTTGCGCAAGAAGCCATCTCCATCTCTCCGAATGACCCCCAAGGCATGATCAACCACATTCTTACTAACCTCACCTCAACGCACCCACAACTCGACTCTCCTGCCATCTCCCTCAACACGAACGCCTCTGAGTGGGTATTCAGCAATGCTGGAGGCGCAATGGGCGCAATGTACATCATCCACGCGTCCATCACTGAGTACCTCATTATTTTCGGTACCCCTCTAGGCACGGAAGGGCACACGGGGTTGCACACCGCAGATGACTATTTCCATATCTTAGTCGGCGAACAGTGGGCGTTCAAACCAGGTGCACTGGAGATGGAGAGGTACGGCCCTGGGGATGTGCATTTCCTCCCCAGGGGCACGGCGAAGCAATATAAGATGCATGAGGGATGCTTCGCGCTTGAGTATGCTCGGGGTACGTGGCACTTTGGGATGGCCTTGTTATTTTGTCTCAATTTTTTCTTTCTCTTTTTTCAGGCTGGATCCCGTTGATGATGCCCTTCGGTCTCGCGGACACATTCACGTCTACCCTAGATCTTCCGACGTTATACCACACTGTTCGCATCACGGGCCGAGAGATGATTAAGAACTTGCTTGTTGGCAAGATATGATTGATCTCAACTATATGAGACACGTTGGTTTCTGACGACGCCTGTGATATGTTATAATACCCCTAGCCAGAAATCTTGCGCTGGCCGTTTTACCACGCAGTAATGCCATTTACTAGGAACTTTTGCTCATCCCTGCTGTTTGATGGCATAACTGTCAGAGCTCTCGGTATCTGTGAGAGAGGTGTAGAGCAAGATGACCACAACTGCCACAGTATCGAGGTAATATTTGATAACAACTTGATGCACACAGGGAGGGTAAAAATCCATGATCAAAGGCCCGTAAAACTAACGCAGACGACAGCGATACAACATGGTAGAATTACACACCAATATGAATATGAATGAAGACCGTCCACTGCTCGAGCGGCACTTTCCTCTTCATGGAGCACGTAGCATGGTTCTCCATGGCATGATGTCGAGCAGCGTCAGAGGTTTGTCTCTGAAAAAACGTGAATAGTAAGGCTGCTCGTGCTCGTGCTCATGCTCATCGAGTTCGGACATGGGCTGGAAGAAATGTGCAGAGTGGAGAAAAGGCGCGAGACGCTGTTGAATAATCGTTAGCCATCGACGTAGTCCTTTACGTATGGGAATATGTACAGCACATAGCACCGGTCGCAGATTTGAGCGCTTCGACTACACAGCAATGAAGCCGTGAAGCAAACATGAGTATAACACATGGAACATGGCTTCAAAAACGGCATGAATAAACGACTGCTCAGCTTCCTCAACTCCCAACCATACACCCATTGATGTCTAGTGATTGCGCACTGCGCTCGTCTGAAAGATGCTTCCCATGGGTGATACTCTAGGCCCTTCTGCCAGCTAAAGCTGGACGACATGCTTAACAGCGAGGATCTGTTTTCAAAGCTGTCTTGTGGGAGAGGGTTAGATATTGATCCCCTAATGTAGACTGTCTCGCGAGTAATGGCTTGTACGGTTCTTACAAACCATCAAATTGGAAATAAAGATGGGCTCCTGGACTCAACAGCAATCATTGTCGTTTGCTGGATAACTAGGTGTCACTATGTTCTTCCTCCATCAGTAAGACACCAGTGACCACGCCACAGCCAGTACTATGCGAGTGGTCATACTGACTGGACGTGGTGTTCACTTGCCTGGCTGGCCCCCGACACAACATTGACGGAATAACGTCGGATTGCGAATCCATGGCATTGTCTCCAACCGGCAAGTACAATTGGATGCGGAAGCAATAATGACTGGAGTTGGTGTGGGACGTCGAGAC
>NW_024540010.1:0-22594 GCF_016647785.1 Suillus fuscotomentosus | reverse complement strand
TGGTGTGGGGGTGGGTACGAGCGCTGACACCCGGGGGTTTACCCATGCAGTTGCCTAACCATCACCAAGGGACCTCCTCTTTGCAGTTGGTGCATGAGTGGATGAAATCAGGTTGGGGTTGAGCCAGTTGAGCATTGAGGACAGCCTGTCATGATGGTGCACCCCACGAGGTGGATGGGGTATTCATGGTTGTCAAGAAGCCTGGTAATTGGAGGATATCAGTCATATTCATCTGGCGGGCACAGAAATAAACTTACCAATGTTATCTAGTAGCTTGAGGATCGCATAAACATTGAGAAATGAATGACATACTGTGGAATGTAGTAGTTCGTACTCAGGAAATACAGGTCGCATTAGAAACTTACAGGTAGCATAGAGATTGAGAGAACACATACCGGGCAGATGTGCAAAGGCGTGGGGGCAGTGGTTGGTTGAAAGCAAGAGATAAAGCATAAAGATAACCAATGGTGCATCATGTCCTGAACCGGACAGATCCGCACTTGGGTGGACCCAGCCGGACGGACTCAGAAAATTACTTCCAGATGTCCTCTAAATTGGGACTGGTCCAGGTCGGGTTGTGCCAAAAATGGCCTGGATTGGACTGGATATTCACGGAAAAATTTGTGCCACCAATCGCGTTGTTCCATTAGCAGTGCCATAAGCTTGATCACCGTACTATGCATCATACTTCTTTTGGACAAGCGAAAATTATGAGTCTTTTGCTGATCAGTGGGTTTATGCACTGCTCATCCATTGCATTTCCATTGTCAAGTAAAGCACCCACAGAATGGATGGCTGCACAAAGAAGTCCCCAACACCCAACATTATGTTAGTGACAGGAGGGCTCTGAACCTGTGAGAGTCTGACCATCGAACTGGAAAAAAATCCAATTACTTACCAACCATCACAGATCTTATCATTACGTTCTTACGTTGCACTACTGGCACTCAGGTTTTCACCACAGCTTAACCACCGAATGCTGGCGGAGTGGTAACAGTCACAGACACCGCACTAGTAAGTTTGCAAGGTCCTTGTCGGGTCCTGGAATTCACAGATATGTAGTATGTCCAGCAAGCGGGCTCGCACCAAGCTGTCAGGCAAGCAGGCATATTCAATTTGATGCAATATCTACAAGGTATTTTACCCCGCACTCAAGCTGCTCCATATGTGATACGCGCAACATTTTGATAGATTCTGTCAGATACAAGCATTTATGAAACACCTGCTGAGCTACACCAAATATGACTGGTCCAAAACAGACTTGAAAGTTTAATAAGTTTGCTTCTTGTAACCCTGTGGCCTACATGATTGTGACTGATAGGTCCTTGACTATCTAGATACTATATAACAGACGAGGGTCGGAGTAACACGCTTTGTTACCCCACTCCGAGACATTCCATTATGACACCTACGTCGCAGCTTTGTCAGTCAGATCTATTCAAAAAACGCTCTGAGCTCCTCAGTTGCAATGTTCGAGTGGTCCTCTCATATGAGAGAGCCAAGGCCATTGGCTTAGCACTCGGTGCATATCAAACTGTTTTGTTCGCGGGGCATGTCTTGATCTCGTATTGCAGGCATCACTCTTAATGACACATTGAATTTGATGCAAAAAATTTGGGACATCCACACCGACCCAATCATAGTCCGAGATGAGGCCGCGACTATGCTGGTGACAATCCAGTACAATCTGGTCGCAGGAACACTTGCAAAATATGCTGTGACTACTAGACCTGATCTGGTCTCCCTCGTCGAGGACATTCTTTGGTGGGATGTCATGTGAGCACACTTTCATGTTCATTTTGCAGAGGCACTACATAATCTCTTTGCAGTGGTCAATTCTGCCTTACTGAGCTGGGGAGAGGTCTAGACATTTTCCGAATGAAGACATCAGCGACACTTCTTCCAACAGGCGAATTTGACCTCCATACACCGTCGCCCTCGGATGCCAAGTACGAGATCAGTATATCTTTGAGAGCTGCTAATCATGCTAGCGCAGGTTCATGCCACCAACCATTCCAGTGAAAGGTCTTCCATGCGTCGCCGTTGTTTTTGCGCAACTGTACGTGGATGGCAAATGCCGTGGACCTTGGCCATTTCTTGTGAATCTGAACGACGGATATGATATGTGCAACGGGGTGACTTCAACGCGAGTGCTTTTTTTAATTTATTTCACCGATTTCAAACTTATTGCTCTATGACTAGGTTGCTACCACCTAGAGGAGGCTCGTCCCCCGTCAATCATGCACTCACAAGCTTTAATCACGTCCATTTACCGCCTTCAGCCCTTCTCGGAGACGTCACCAAGTCCGACACAATGCATCATGACTTCATGTCGTCTATATGGCACGTTGCGGTCGGGTCGCTAGTGCTTGGCTCAGTTGCAATACCTTACCTCCAGGTGGCATTGTTCATCACCGTGCATTATTTTCAGCGTCGTCATGTCACCAGTTTGCAAGGAAATCCTTTGCCCATAATTTCATACCGAACACAACAGCTTCCTTTATTACACGCCATTGCTCAGGCATTCGTTCTGAGAGCGCTTCACAAATGGGCTGTCGAACAGTTTATGGACAAGAATCTTGATGTGCGTGTGCGACATGGTGTAGAGACTTGTGTGTCTCATGGTGTGATATGACAAGTTTTCACTAAGGAGTACATAGCACGAACTTGTAGTGTCACTCCGTGCGCTACCCACAGCTATCCCTATACAAGGCGCAGCTTTCCTGCGCTTCACAATGTATACGCTCGCGCGCGTTCCCGCGCTTGAGCGCCCTATAGCGCTAGTTACCACCCACCATTTTACTTAGCAGAACATAATAGAAGTCTATCTGTCTACACTTCGCATCTCTCTTCTCTTATATTGCATCATATTAGCACTTGAGTCTAACTTCTCTATTATTTCTGCATACACGCGCGTGCTTTCCTGCGCTTCGCGCTAATACGCGCGCATGTTCCCACGCCTTGCGCGCACCTGCGCTTTCTCGCGCTTCGCTTCAGCGCACACTTCTAGATCCTTGCTGCACTCGCTTCCCCTAGGGTCGAACGCACTTGTCGTCTCAAGAATAGCAGACTAGGCAATGCGCGACCTCACAACATTTATAGATACAGCTAGGAGCCTCTTTTGTTCCTCGTTGTATTGTTGTTTCTACAATGGCATCACGGCTTGCTGCAAAGCAGTCATGCTTCAGCATGCACAAGGTGCAAATTACGCACTGTCTGAAAGGCTTGGAGCCCAAGGCCTCTTCGAATATAACCAGCTGTCCAACTGTTATGTATGAGCACCTTCTCTTTGACAGTCATGCTAGAGCAATAATTAATCTGTTTCACAGAGCGAGGCAAGGGGAGTTAGCATCGCTGAAGGTGACATTTTAGGTAAATGACTTTTAGCCTTCTCCGGTGATGTGATGCTGATCAAAGATTCCAGCGCTTTCCATGTGTCAGTACAGTACATTGATGTTCACACCAACCAAAGACTTACAGATAAATTCTAGGACTCGTGGCAGACACCTTGTCGCAAATGTACGAGTTACCTTTCTCGACACACCCAGATGGGCCACTTGCGATGCACGAAATCTCGTTATTTGACGAGGCAACTGAGACAGTTTCCTCCTCGTCCGATTTCATGCAGGCATTCATGCAATACGTGCAGCCACGCTGTCAGCAGATGGTCGAATCCATGGGACACCACATGGCCTATGATGCCGCTGTCGACCAAGGGATCTCCCAATATCTTGTCAATCTGTATAACATCAATGCGATCAAGACAGATGCCACGTGGTATGTGGAACATGGCATGTTTACGCAGAAGGCCATCATGCATATGGAGGATGCTGCTTTGTCCGCAGCTTTGCCTCGCCTGGAGGAGTTGCTCACTGCGATGGAGGTTGAGCCATACGTATGGTCACCCATCATATCAGATAAGCGCTGGGAGGAGTTTAGCAAGACATTGCCTGTCTATAGCTCCCCTCAGGCTCAGGTACCAGTGGCGCGACTTTAGTTTTGGAGCGAGCTCGAATTTGAAGTTCTGGGTTCCTGCAACCTTGCATACAATATGATAGATCCTTGGCGATGGTTGCTCATAACTTTCTGTTAAGCTCATAATTAGCTAGTGGCTTGTTTTGTTTTTCTCCTCATTTACTCTGAATGTCTGAAAAAAAGTGATGCTTTACGTGATATTATACAGGGCCTAGTCAAAGTTTAAGTACCGTAATGGTTCCCAAAGTTTCCGGCTCTTTCTTATACACGATTCTAGAGTTTTGATTTCCCTGAGGAAATACCATATTTCCTGTGCAGAAAGTCGGTGATGATTTGCGCTGTGTGAACAGTTAGATGGCAAACAATTAATCCTTCATGTCAACATACCAAGCTCTTCTGGAGCCTTTTGAGGGATCTAGGTCACACTTGTGTTAGTTATATAAACAATCAAAGAAGAGATACAGACGAGATGGCCAGATGACTTGAAGATAATGTTAGATGAATTGGTGGGTCTGCGCCAAGCACGCTGCTTCCTATCTTCCACTAGCATCGACCTGTCGGATAACGTGTATCAGTCAGTGAACTTGGTCCTGCCATCTTGGCTTACACATCCTGGCTTTGTTTTCCAGGAAGAATCCACAGTAGCTCAATATTTTCGTCAAGCGCTTCCATCAATTCCCAGGTTTCAAGGCTAACTAGTGGGTTTGCGAGGATAAGAGCCTCGTGAATGGGAGACATATTCAATCTGACGCCTCTGCTATCATCCTCGTACAGTCCGAAATCAACATAGAGCCGAAGGACGTCAGGATGCCAAGCAGAGAACATGGGTGAAGATTTAAAGGAATGCAGGGCGTCCTCCCTGTAATCATAGTCAGTAGTACTCCGATGTTTGCCATTGATCACGCCTTAACAAAGTAGCCCTAACCAAGTACTGCATGTGCTCCCACGTATATTTTTGGTAAGTATCAATCATCGCATCGAGGAGAATCGTCGAGGAGAACAAGGCAGGGAAATGCAATGCAGTTAACGTCCTGTTCAATATTGTGAGATTCGACAGGTCTCAGAATCGCCGACAACATACACTGAGCAACCTCCAAATGAGTGTCCTACCATGACCAAGGTCCGGGAGGAGAAACCACTTTTTGACATGATTCACCGATGGATGCAGGAAGTCGATGAAGTTGAATGGGGAGAGGTGTTTCTGCCTCTTCTGGCATATAGTTAATGAGAAAGTTTGTGATGTCTCTCGCGTTGTCAGTCCAGTCAACTGCTGTCGATTAGATCCAAGCAATAGGTCTGAGCAACTGCATCTCACAGGTACCACTGAGATTCTGTTTGTTCAGCAGAGCAGAGTCGCCATGTTGCACGAACTCCCATGACCATATCTCGTCTATGAGACCACAAGCAGTAAGTAGATAACATAGGGTGGTCTCCCAAATCTAAGTATGCATGATGCATCGTCAGATTCTAGCATGCGGACTGTGAGTAGGCACTCACTTCCTTTGGAAAGCCTGCTCCGTGCACAAGGAATAAGGGTATCTCCTTCGTTCTGACTTTGGCATCTCGGTCTTTCTTCACATATCAGTTGACACAATTCCACAGCAACCTTTCGTTCGCAACCTCGGAATAACCGTCCTCCAATAACCAGACCTGTTGTTCCATAAGTTCGAGTCCCAGTTTCTTGATATCCTGCCCGGTTCTTTTCGAAGAGCGAGGTGGCGGCTCGGGAACTGGAATATCTGGGGTGACCCTGGGATTAGCTCCAGGTATAATATGCGTGCTGATGTTGTAGATGCTGAGCAAGTCATCGGACCTGGGCCTGAAGGGCAGGAATGGAACTTTGACGGGCCCTTCATGAGACTTGAATGGTACCCATGGGCGCGGTTTCACGGTCGCCCAAAATATTGTAGGTGTGTAGGGATATGAGAATGTCATGGGTGTAAGCAACCATTGCCTTCAAGTTGAAGCTAACTTTTCTATGATATGATGATTAGTTCCGATAAATGGATTGACTATCTTGCAGAGTACATACCTCCATGATACTTGGTGGGCAAGCCATCTCGGACTTGAAATACAGTAATCCACCGCCACTTGCGTTTCCACCATCACTTGTGTCAATGCACAACAACATCGTCAAATCACATTATTTAGACACAATTCTTGCTGATACATTTTTGTGGCATATAGAGCTATGTATGGCTGGTACAATGTCTCAAATCTGCCAGCAGGAAAGGTCATGATGTTGCAATTTGTAGCTGAAATTTCACTTTTCTGTACATAGTTTGAATGATTTTTGTGATTCACTCGGACTTCATATATTGATGAAGATTACCTTCACTGACATTTGACACATGTTTTTGGTAAATATCATAGCATTCTCAATGTGCCAGTTCGATGCCGGTGAAGAGCTACACAATCAACAAGTTATCAGATCTAAGTATGTCATGCAATGACAGATATTAGCTAAACCAGGCTAGCGAGTTATGTATGGTACAATATGGCGCGTCACATACTAACAAAAATCCTTCCTACAAATTCCTGGTATTGCCCGCTCCATAGCAAAGAAGAAAAAGATGGCTCGTGCTGAACAAGACAAGGCTTATGCAGAGGCAATGAAGGAATATATCGCTTATCGGCGATAATTAATCACATACGATTAGCTGAGTAATACCTTTTTTGGGACTGACACAAGTGACGGTGGAGTGTTGATAAAGGCCAAATTTTTGATTCGTTCACTACTCTACAATACATGCTCTGATGCTCTCAAGATTTCATTATATACAATAGTACATGTATTAGAAAGTAATGGTCAATCACGATTTTCTTTAAAATATGTTATTGTGCTGTGAGACATGCTCGAAGTTTTGCTGACACAAGTGACGGTGGATTACTGTAGTAGGCCGATTCAAATTTATAGTATGATGCCGACACGTGCCATGTTCAATTGGATTATCATTGGATAGCATGGCATCAATTGATCGCCGCTGCGCGTCGTGATCAGAAAGCATGTGATGGAAATCAGCCTAGAAGCGATCCTTGCAAGGAATACTAGACTGTCCTTTTAAATTTCATCTAGTACTAGTGATCACATCAGGGTGAACAATATTTAAAGGAGGTTTATATATCGTACAAAATGTGAAAACAATATTTGATATTTAAAATAACATAAAGATGGGTGCACGACTTCAAATTTTGGTGGTGTTTTGTGTGTCATCCAAAATATCAAATACTCACAACCATATTCCCACAGACAATATGTCAACAAATATAACAAATATAATCAGATTTTCCATCATCAGCAAGAGACCCATAATTTTCGCTTGTCAAAAAGAAGTTTGATGCTTATGGTGAGCTTACAGCGCTAGTGGTGATGGAGCAACGTGATTGGTGGAACAAAGTTATCCATAGTAAAATGTAAATCTAATAATGCGGTAGCGTCATAATTGTTAAATGGTTCGAAATAATGGTATTATATTGAGTTAATTGTTTAGAGCCACTAGTCTAGGGTTTGGAATGTGAATACTCATTTCGAACCCTAGACTAGGGCCATTTATAATCAGCGATGACAACTGTTGTAAAATTTTGTAATGATTGTGCATCTCTGTTGTCACTACTAGTAGTAGTATGAGCTACTGATACTGGGTCTATGCTGAACTCTGTGCTAAATGTATGATAACTTTCCTTATCTGCAAAACTGTTGAGAAAAAACCGGTCATAGCTCTCCGAACTAGTGATGGCCAGGTCCGGTCCTGAACCATGGTTCGAACCCAAACCATTTCGAACCTGACCGAAGTCCAGTTCAAAGTTCAGGCAATAGGGAGAACTGAACCATCGGTCCGGTCCACAGTTCAAGGACTTGCAGAATTCTCGAACCAATTGTCAAGTAATAAGGGATGGTATGAAAATTTCGATCTCCAGACTTACATGGGCCAGCCGCAGTGCGGCTGCGCTCATGACACACTGTGTGATGCGGCTTATGTGATGCGAGAAAGTGGGAATTTAGAAACCTCGACAGAAAGCACACCAATGACTTCAAATTTGTGTGACGGTCACACCAAATAGCTTCAATTCATTGGATGTGTGAATCTCTACAGTATGCCATTTGGTGAAGAGTGCAACAATTGATGAAGATCGGGTTTAGGGTATGTTTGATTATGTTAGTTCTGTTGTTAGGACTCACCCAGCTACCTCCAGTCTGCATGAGGTACATTCACGGTGTGTGCATGTAGAGTCGACTCTGGATGGGGATGAAGTAGACTTTTGAGTGGGGATCTCTTTTTCTCAGTTGCAAAGGCGCGTGTATTGTATGCTTTTATGCTACTTCATCATGGTAACTGATCATTTTTATTAACTTATGATTACTCTTGTGCATACCACCACTTGCACCCTCTCATTCTTGCTGTCTTGTCCCTCTTTCCACTCCTTCCACTGTTCTGGCGTGTTCCAGTGTCCTCCGCATATGTTCAAGCCACATTAGCATTTGCTGACATGTGCCCTCTCCATCCTTGCCACCCAGCTACCTCCGTCCTCATTGTCAAAGCAAAACCATCAACAACAACATATCACCACAGATGGTGGCTCAAACAGCCACCTTCTTGCCCGTCTCATCGCTCACGAGTTGCGATGATGAAGTCTGCGAATGGCAGGATATGATATTGGAGGTTCAGGTATGTGGCTCATCGCGCACTGTTATCATCTTATTGTTTTATCTACTCATAAATCATTAAGTCATTTGCCTACCTGTTTGCATGCTCAGGCCACGGCTTAGGCTGGGCCAAGCCAGGGCTAACATTTCATGATGGTGTCTACATTTACGATGCTAATGTGGTATGTAGATCTGGGGTGCATGAAATCAATTCACACCCTCTGAAGCCCTTCCTTTGCAGACAGCAATTTTTTGGGTCCGTTTCTTAGTTTGAACCCTTGCTGAACTGGAACTGGACCATTATCAGACTGAACCAATGGTCTGGTCCACAGTTCTGCTCACTGAGAGAACTGAACCAATGGTCCAGTCCACGGTTCTCTGGATTTCATAGAGAACCGGACTGAACCGGACCTGTCCATCACTACTCCGAACTAGTGGCTGAAGAAATCCTCTCATCTACCTTGTTACCATATTCTGGTATCAATTCGACAGCGTGTGTTACATCTGTCAATGACACGACACCACCACACCTACAATGTCTGCCACATTGGTCTATCATGTACGTGCGCTCCACTGTCCACATCGCAAGTTCAGGACAATCACTGGGATTAGCGACGAAGTGGAAGAATTGGACGGTAGAGGAGTGGACTTGAAAGGTACATTGGTAACACCAAGTCAGAAGCCCATGGAATCTTTGGCTGAAAGATGAGTCAAACTTGTGCAATACGACTGGCTGAAGATGATCTCAAATTAGATCTGGAACATGAGTGCAAGAATACACTTACTGCTTTGGCTGTCACTGCCCATGACATTGATTAGGACAGTATTGCAGTTTCTGAGGGGGAATGCATCACTTGGCGGGTATGCTTGTATCACTCTGCTTGGCATGATGACTCATGGCTGGAAAGCAGAGTGAAACTGTAGTTGAAATTCATTCCATGTGCAAAAGTGTCCGTATCCATGGTCCCAGCAGGTATGCTCACCAGTGGAGAGGGATAATTGATTGATAAACTGAGAGAGCGCATGATTGAAATCAACAAGTGAGTATTTGGCTTCAATAGTGATGGGTGTCAGAGCATTAAAATCTGGCGTCAAGGTCAGATGGAAGGCAGTGAGAGCGTCTCCAGAAAGAATGCCCTTAAGAAAATGATTCCGAACTGGCCGAGGTCCATGAACAGAATGTGTTTCATCAGGGAGAACACGAGAAATCGAGGAAAGTGCTGGATTAATGGTTGTCACTTCTTCATCTTCAATGTGTATGGCATTGACAAGTGACGCGCCACGAGAATAGAACAATGCATACAGGTTGCATAATTCCATCGACTCCTGGTGGTTGAGGATCCGTATGCACTGCTCTGTAAAATCAGTAGATCGCCGGTTTGTACGCTCAAAGAGATGTTTGCAGTGTGTAATGAGTAAGCGCTCTGTAATATCAGCTGAAAACTGCATCAACCTGCCCATTTTCATGACCATGCCTCTGAAGCTTTGCAATAGCTCGAGTTTCGGTATAAAAAAAATTGTCTTTAACACCTTTCTTTCCCCTCCTCACCTCAGTGTCAACAATAGCATTCTTGAATAAGTGAAAATCTGAAAGTGCTTGCACCATCAACTGCAGGGAATCAGGAGAATGAACTGGATTTTGAGAAAGGTAGATGAACTCTATGAGGGCACAGATGGAACAAATGAACCTGGGTGGAGCAGTGCCTGCAATCAAAGCAACAATGATGCATTGAATATCTCAGTGCTTGCGCCCTGTCATTTGGTTGACATGGGTGACACCTTTGGTGAAGTGACGTGTTCCCACCCACTTATGCTGAACCATGAAGCGAGCGTTCAGCTCAGGTTTCCCTACTGTCTCCTTGATCCAATTGAGCGGATGGTCCACAAAAAACTTGATACAGGTATGCAAAACTTCACCAGTGAGAAAGACAGATGGGCATGCAAACGTCCAATCATGCCAATATGGCATGTGAACTCCAGACAGATGCACCGCTTTTGCTGCCTTCTGGAATTTATCAAGATCCCAAGGATCGACCTCCTTGGAGATCTCATAGACAAGTTGCAGTGTGTGTTGTCCAGTGCGGGGAGGGTAGAGAACTCCATCACCAAAATTTGCTTGTGTCGCCATAGTTATGGGAGAGGCACTTTTACTGACTGTAGCGATCATGGTAGCCTCTGGAAGGTCACATACGTGAGAGACAATTGGTGTAAAGACATAACAGATGTATTGGGAAGGATAGGGCATAAAACAACCATTCTTTGCTGCGACCTTGAGGTTGGCACAGATGAGATCGACACATCTATGCCACAGGCATGCCTGCAGAATGCTCTGACAATCAGGATGCACATGAAATTTAGCAATGGGCATGTAAGCAATACAGCACCAAGCTCGTAGTGTAGCCTTGGAGCAAACTTCTGAATCGAGGTTACCAATCGTAATGAAAAGTGGGTGCATCTCAAGCCCTCCAGTGGTGCACGTCACAGGTGTTTTATCTGATCCCAAGATTATCGGTACTTGTGTAGCACCTACTGGGAGATGGTCTTAAGAATACGAAGTCAATATTTGAACAGTAGACTAACAGATAGAATTGACCTGAATTTTCCATGCCATATCAGTGCTCATATAATCCCCATATTCATGCTGACCCCCAGTATTAACAACATGGAGATGAAAAGTGATATGGTTAGCAAAAACAGGATCACTGAAGAGCTGTTTGACGACTTCAAGAGCATCACACCAGATGAGTTGCAAGGGATAAGTCATCTTGTAGCCTGTGAACTCCATGGTCGAGACTTTCCATGGTACAAAAGAGGGGAGCACATCAATCCAATCAAGAAGTTGATCTTTTGAGGTGAAAGATGGTCTTGGGCGGGTGTGAAACTGTAAACGTAGAGTCATACCTGTTAAATAGGGCTCCAAGTCTCCTACCCATTTCAGCTTCAAAAACTTGTCGATCTGAGTTTGAGTCAGGTTTTCAACTAGAAATCTTGCTAATTCCCACTCCCCCTCATCATGGAAAGGATAATAGGTATTTATTTTCCTCCGGTATTCATATTGATCTTCTTGCAACCTGTCAAATAGGTTTTTGCCAACACCAAAGACATACCCGGATTGAGGATGATAAGAGCCAGTAGTGGACGATGCAGATGAACGAGAACCTTGCAATCCGGGTGGAATTGGGAATTGTTGCGGGCGTGATTCACATGGCCAGCAGGTAGACTGAGAATCGAGATGCAGAATAACTGCCTCGATGGCAAGGAACTCCTCATTGCAGTTGGGACACAGCCTGGTATACATCAGTCTATGTAATGTAATAATAAAGTGGTAAAAGATACTCACATCCGCTAAATAGCCAAGTCTTGACTAGGCCCTTCCTTGTGAGCTTTGCTGATGAGTTGCTGGCAGTAACTATGTCTTTGAGACTCCGCAGACTGTGCATTCACAAGGTATCGTGCTGATATCAGCCTATAGTATTGGCAGGTTTCATCTATATATCAGTAAGTTCCTTCCATTGTCAAGTTCAAAGTGTGTACAGATGTCTTCACCATCTCACTATCAGCCCAGTAGTTCTTCCCAAGTCTCATCTCCTCCTCCTCCCAGCAGTTCTCCCAGCCCCCCAAGTCCATCAAATAGCCCCCCATCTTCTCTTCTGTCCAGTGGACGTGCTACCACTCCTGAAATATCTCTTTTTTATTCTAGCTCCAAGTCAGGGAGCTCTCCTAATACTATGAATTCTGACTTGTGTACTTCACCACTAAGCACAAGGCCAGAAAGGACACCTGGGAGTCCTGCCAAAGAGACAGATAGCATATTTTTTGATCTGTCTAGGCCTCTGAACCCTGAATGTGCTGCTTGATGGCGGTTCATACAAGACAGAATGAAGAGGAAGCAGCATCCATATTGTGTATATTCAGCTCCAATCGAGGTTCATTATGCAGCTCGTGTCATGGGGAGCGACCGTGATCCACATGTATCATTCGAAACACTTTTCAAGGTACAATACATTTCTTCTACCTAATTATGAAGACTGATTTCTATATTGAATAAGCACTTTGGACTTTTAGAAAATGGCCTCGTGCAACTATGTTCCTTGACCTTATACAAAGGGTACAAAGCCAAGCTTGCTGCTCGTGAGACTGCCCACCAGCGCCTGGTGGTGACTGCATGGGAAATTGAGGAGTCAGAGCACTTCACTGCATTCCTTGATGCCCTGCATGATGAGAACAAGGAACAAGTTGGATTTGCGGACAGGGAGTTGCAGAGTTTTAGGAGCATTTTTTTCTGATTGTGGCTGCAAGGAGGTTAAGGATGATAGAGATTATCTTCAAGCCATCTATGAAGATGAATGCGAAGTCCTTTGTGTTACCTCAGCCCAAGCTGAACAGATTTCAAAGATCTTGGGTTCATGAACCAAAGACATGTTTTTGCAATCCAGACCTACAGACTTGCGATCCCGGCTCCCTAGCCTTGAGATCCACAACAGCGATGACAATCAGATCATTCTGGATGATTCTTCGGACTCGGATTCTGATGAAGAAGAGTGTCTCGGGGCATCAGTGGGGGATGAGGTGCCCCATGATGAGAACTAGATTGGTGGCTATTCAGGCCCTTCCAATTGTGGTATGTGACACGAATTTTGTATTCACTGCGTACAACACTGATCAATCGATAAGAGGACATGTAATAATACATGCTGCTTGTGCCAATGTTTCATTATGATGGCGACCCCCCAGATTGTATTGGTTTGTCATCACGCATGCTTTTCTTTTACATAGTACCCCTTCATCTCACCCTTCTTCAGCATCTTATCATTGCTTCTTGATGACATATATCTTGTTTAAGTATGTAGTAGAATGTCATGCGGATATTTATCTGTACCCTCCACCCTTACTGCACCCTCAGTCACCCCAGTCCTGCCAGTGCATGCCTGCGAAACGAGCCAGAGGTAAAACTACGATACCAAAACCCACTCGCAGGTCCGGTCTGAACTCTTCCCACGTCCCAGTCAAACACTTACGCCAGTCCATCAAGTGCGCAAGCTGGTTATGCACCCTTTGCCCCTGCTCACGATGTAATCAACACTTATGCTGGACCATCAAACACACACACCGGTCCATCAAGTGTGCAAGCTGGTTATGCGCCCTTTGCCCCTGCTCACGACATAATCAACACTTATGCTGGACCATCAAACACATACGCCGGTCCATCAAGCGCGCACGCTGATTATGCGCCCTTTGCCCCTGCTCACGACATCATCGACACTTATGCTGGACCATCAAACACGTATGCTGGTCCATCAAGCGTGCACACTGATTATGCGCCCTTTGCCCCTGCTTATGATGTCATCGACACTTACGCTGGACCATCAAATGCTTATGAAGACTATGGTGAGTTGTTTCATCATCAATATGACATTGCGGCTAATGAATCATAAGACTCATATAGTTCGGGGCACCTCAATGATCTCTCTCACTTCAACACTATGCAGGCGCCTAATCCGCACCATATACAACTTCCTCAATCATTTGATGATGAGGATGAGCTGACAAACCCTCAACATTGTCCTCTCCCCATCACGACAGGTGAAATATCACATTCGCATGTCATACATGTAAGTACCTTTATTTATCTTTTGCATATTTCACTGAAAGTCTGTGGTACAGACAGCAGGCCCTGCTCGCTCATCTAACATGCGACAACACACCCGAAAGCTACCTGCAACACTGTACATTGCTCATGAGACTGTTGTCTCTGAGACAATGCAGGCAGCTGCAGGCCTTGCAGAGGCACTGGACAACAACCGCCATCTCCAGATTACAGGACCGATGTGCGAGCAGATCTTCAAGCGCTCGAAGGAGCTTGTCATAGGGATCGTGTTTACAGAAGACATGATGGCATCATCTCCTGCTGACAAAAAATGAATTGTCAAGTCTGTGATTTGAAAGGCGACACCTAAGATTCCCGGTCTTCATGGTATGTCAACTTGAAGTTTGTCATTGTTTTCTAACTAATCGACTAATAGGAACTCCCCACTGGGACAACCAAAAGAAGGATCTCTCAAAGATTTGGCGCACGGTACTCGTTATGCGCATGGTGCTCACAACACTTACTCGAGAAGGCATTGTACTCGCCTACGAATTCCTTCCTCCACAGGGTAGCTCGATTTCCCCTGAAGCCTTTTGTATTGAGCGTGTGAGACACCTCATTCAAGGGAACAGATTTATGCATGAATATTTGTTCAATGTGGTACATTTTTTTCCACTTCAAATTGCACGCTGACTCGTCAACAGGATGGGATGCTAACGATCCATTCAAAATTCAAAAATCCATTCATCCTACACCTCGTCATGAGATTGGTATGGAACATGTGCTTCCGACTCGACACTTTACTCATCTCGCCACACAGGGAGTTACACTATGTGATGGGGGCAGCCGGCACATTCACAAAACATATACTGTTGGAACAGGGACACATGATACTTACTGTGTCTAAGGTATCATTGGACTCAAATAATTCTACCTTTCAGATGCTCTGCTCAGACATGGACGGTCTCACGGATGAGGAGAAAGTTGAGTTGGATGGGTGGAAAGATCATATGGTCATTTGTGGGATTTCGCAACAGCACGTCGGGAATGAGCTGTCCGATTTCAACTTGAGCCCCGCAGACTTAGATCATGACTTGGACACTGATGTGTGACATGTATATTATAAATCACAATACCTGTATATATCTTTCTCATATATGTATACCTCATAAATGCGACTCTTTTTGCCTTGCAAAATTAATTATATTCGACTATCTCAATTACTTAAGCACATCTGGTTGAACTCTGCCTCAATTAAACTAAGACAAGTATTTACGAACACTGTCCTGAGCTACGCCTAATGTGGCTTGTTCAGAACAGGTTTTAAAGCTTGTATTGACTGACTCGAGTTTTTTAGATGATGTCTGCTTCAATTTAAAGTTTGATTCTTACATAAAACTTCAAGTTTTTTCCAAAGTTTTACATGGAAATTGAACTTTAAGTTGAAGCAGACATGAAAAATCTGACTATATTTCTTATGTTTGTTGACATATTGTCTGTGGGAATATGGTTGTGAATATTTGATATTTTGGATGACACACAAAACACCACCAAAATTTGAAGTCGTGCACCCATCTTTATGTTGGTTTAAATATTAAATATTGTCTTCACATTTTGTACAACATATACACCTCTTCTAAATATTGTTCACCTTGATGTGTATGTATGGTCACGACAGCTATACAATTACATTCTCATCACCTGTGACTCCCACTTAACAACCATAATTATAGGTGATGATAGATGGGATTTGCACCTGTAAGACAAGGCAGATATAAGCGATCAGAGCCTCCTCTGATATCTCTTGAATAGTGAGGGACTTTATATAGCGCTGCAGGATCAAGAGGGTCATAGGGCCAAGTGCCGCCAGCATATTGGTAAATGCCGCGATGTGTTCCTGACATCGCTTAAGGTGCCAAATTTTCGAGTTCACTGTGCGACACAATGAGCTCCCACATCTTGATATCTCATGCCCAGATGAACATATTGACAGCGGTTTTCAATGGCTCATGTGCAAGTGACCATTAACATATGTAAATCTGTCTTATGTGTCCATAGAATGTGTAAATTATGCTATACTAATGCTCATCGGTGTGATCATGAAGTTCCAATCATGAGAGATCATCAGCAACATGGAGCACATCCTGCAAACTTCTGGATGCCTCCTCTTCCACCTCCTCTTCCTGCTCCTCCTCATCTAAGTCATCCGGAGTATCCAGTGCCACTGCAGGTCATCTATTGTTATCAAAAGGTAGGTGTTCTACCTGCAATTGCCAATTGTGATGGGATCTGCGCATTCGGTGTGCTGGAGCTTTCTCCGAGACCTGTGTGAGTGCTTATACCTGGGGATATTGTCCCGGTGAAGCCAGGAAGTGTTGATATCTCATGGAGCTGCTTTAGGTGGTGTGAGTTGAACCATCCTCAGACATTTCAATGTATAGCGACTTGATGGGTGAGAGTTGGACTGACAGCCTTCAACTGATCCTCAAATGCCCGCAGGTATTTGTCTTTGTCTCGGATGTATGTCACTAGGTGCCGTACCTCCACGTTCAAGTATTGAATCTCCTCCCATGCCTGGCACATTTTGAAATACAGGTCCATCGCCCTCCGAGCAACAGGTGATGCCCAAGGCTGTTGAGACACGTCTGCACGCATGTTGCATAAGAGGTCAAAGTTGGCTAGAAACGCATACTCCACGATCTTGTCCCACTTAAGTGTTTTGTGGGGAGGGTGCATTGCCTCGGTGATGGCATTATATGTGTTGAGGGTGGTTCAGATGGTAATGAAGTGTGTTTGTAATGCCTTGGCGATGTATTTACATAGCTTGTAGCCTTGAGTGATATTAGAATTGCCAGTTGCAAGCAAGACATTGTCTAAACAAACTCACCTGTAGCTGCCCGATTCATCCTTGTTAGTTCAAATATGCACACGATGATCAGTCCTTCAAGGTGATCCAATGCATGTTGATACTTCCTATGAGCAACAAGCCTCCCCACCCTCTGCCAATCTGCATCCTCAGGGGTCCAGCACATTGTGATCTTGAGTTTGTGTTCGAGTGCTTGAACAAGTTTCAAATTCCTCTTGTGGTCCTCAACAGTGTGACGTTGTGCAGTCTCCAATTTGCAGGTATCTTGCATCTGGATATTGTATGACGCGGCCTCTTGGTGATGATAGACCTGAAAGGCTTCCATCGCAGCCTTAAGAGCCTCTCTAAGTGAATGAAGCATCAGTGAACACAAGACTCATATATCTTGGAAGCTACACTCACTCGCTTGCAGTGAAATTCACCAACTTCTGCCAATACTCCATCTGCAAGGTCTCATCTTCGGGTTCTCGCGTTAGACCTTGGAGGTAGGTCTTCTCTTCCTCTAGCCAGCACTCAAAAATGCTCTTGTCCATGAGTCTCAGATCTTGCATGAGCTTTGGTAGAGTTGTGTCGCCATCGTTCAAGATGTCCTGTGCTTGTTTGTAGTTACAGTACAAAAAATTGGCTAATACAATGATTACATCAGCTAACATTCGATTTATGTACTAAATATACTTACAAATATTAGGGTAGACCTCAAAATCGTCGTTGTGCTCGAAAAAACAGTCGATAGCCTGCTGCTGATGGAACACACTTGCATAGGGTAACACAGATGCCAGCGAATTCGATTTTGAGAACGTTCTTTCACATGTTTCGAGATCCTCGAGGCCCAGACCCTTGATGTATGTTGTGAGTGAAAACAGCTGGCACAAGCGCCTGTGAGCATGTCCATGGAAGGCGCCAACCAGGCAGGTATGTTGAAGCGAGCGAGTGAGCGGTCCAAGGGAGCTGCTGTCGAGTGTCATCTTAAACTGGCAACCAATGTCATACCCGCTTCCTAATTGTTTTCCGAATACATCCAGCAACTTTGCAACAACAGCAAGGGAATACTTTGCACTATCCAAACACTCATTAATAGCTGAGAAAACAATAGCACTACTTACAGTTCACCGCTCTATACCATGTCCGTGACAAGTAACACAAATATGTGACGGCAAACAGCCACAAATATACCTGTTTCGTTGTATATCCCCCACGCTTTCTTTGTTTTAGCGTCACCCATATTTTTCCATCATCCAGCACAAGAGTCTTCAATGGCTGCATCTTCCTTGTCACCTACAGTAGTTGTTGTTTCGGACTCTCGAGAATACCGGTCTACAAATGCACGAGGTAAGTACTGGTCACTTGTGAATTGTTGGCCCATAGGAACTTCAGATGAGGGAGCGAGAGAGTTGTCAGTGTCATGGTCTAAAGACCTCCACAGGATTTGTTTTAAAGAGTCGTTACCATCCATAGAATATAGTAATCTGAATGTTAGTGCTTCTTCGTCATCGAGTTCATATGTACATGTAGGGCATGCATGTTTAAGGTGCCAGTCAGGTGAGTTGCGCTGAAGCGATTCGGCTATGATAGCTGTCACAGAGCATCGAATTTGAAGATATAAGTCGAACATGATAGAAAATTGATGCAATAGATGTCTATGAAATTCCACCTGCATATGATCAGCACAATAAGTAGAGAAATCAAAATAGTTACCCCATGCAAGTCACACATGGTTTTCACGAAAGCTTGAATAGACAAATGGGGACTTCTAAGATGTGCGACATGGTATAAGTCAAGGGCTTCTGTAGTGATCCCTACAGTTGGGGATATTGGTGAACATGGCATGACACTTTGATGCACCATTGCAGAGCAGATGGTGGTGTCTATTGGTAAGATTCGAAGAGTCACTTTTGAAGTGTCTAATACAATGAGTCACGCTGACATCAATATTAAAAGTAAGCAAACAACAACAAGATCACTCACAGAACACGTCAATAACACTAATCGACCATTCACCATTGTCTGAGTTGCTCTCCAGCTCCTCATTCCACAATCTCTTGAAAAAACTCTTGAACTCTTCCTTGGATTTTGCCAGGCTCCAGGCAAGGTAAGCATCGATCATCGCAGGCATCTGCTCTGTAAATGCCTGGTTTCTGCATAGGATGCTGTAGAGACTAATATCTCTGTGGGCTTGCAGGGATCTAAATCCCCATTGTCACTATCACTTCCCAATATACATAGCGCGACTCATATCTCACACAGCGCACTCAAGTGCTTCGTCGGCCACTCGCAAGCGCCAGCGCTCTGGTCACTCCTTAGTTGCGCATTGGCGTGCACATCCTCGGTTCCGTCGCACGTCCTCCGTCCATCCATTCCATGTCCGTTCGGTTCGTCAGTGCGTATTCCAATTCTATTTTCATTAATTCTGACATATCCCTGGCGCTTATGGGCATGTTTTGTATGTTTTCCGTTATGGACCCTTATTACATATTATCTCGCGTCCGCTTTGCTTCTTGGTTCGCTTTAGCGCTTGACAGCGCTTAAGATTACTTAGTATATATAGACGCACATGAATTGTATAAGGAGCATCTTTCTGCCCACACATCATTGGACTATAAGTCTAAGTTATCTTCTAAAAATCTAAAGTATCTAAGTACAATACGAGCGCCGCCGCCATACATTACTAGAAACTCTGTCCATTAGTATTCTGACTCATTAAGAGTCGCTATGCTCCACCACCCGCACACGCACTGCTTCCACTTAAGCACGCGCTTCCATTATAAGTCGCGCGTTGATATCTATCGTCGGCCACTATCGCTCATCGGCGCTCCACATCGCTTTCACTCACTCACGCTTCGCTCATCGTCGCGCGCCTTACCAGGCCTGATCAAGCGCCCGGTTCAGTGTTTCCCTCCATTTTATACACTTAGAGGAACCTTCTCAGTAGCAATCCCCTTGGGCCGACATATATCTCGCTCACCAAGGACTACTTGAGTTATCTCATACCACCTATATTCACCCACTTCCCATTCCTCTTCTACAATGGGGACACACTTAATGTACATATATGTTCCTGCCCTCATGTGTAATGTCATATGTGCTATTATGTATATGTCAAAGTACTAATGACCTAATTGTAAATCCCAAATCCCAAATCTCAAGTACCAAGGCCCGAGTACCGAACACCGAATGCCAGGCACCGAGTACCGAGTACCAAGGCCCAAGTGCCGAGCCCCGAGCACCGAACACCGAGTACCGAGTACCAAGCACCAGGTACTGAGCACCAAGTACCAAGCACAGAAAACTGGACAGCGAGTACTGGGTAGGTAGAGTATACAAGTACCAAGGACTACCTACTGAGTAGGTACAGTATACAAGTACCAAGTATTAAGTACTTAGCAGGTAAAGTATACTGCAATGTGTTTACTATCAGACATTGATCAATATTTACATGTTACTTGAGTCCTCAAAGGCCTCAATGAGGGTATCTAATACCTTCAGCATTTCGGAGGTTGACTCCCTTACCCTTTGCATCCTCCGGAGGTCAGCATCTGCTTTCCGCAGCTTGTCGCATGTTTCAGCCCATGCCATCCTGAATGGTCTGTCAGCCTCAAGAATTTGTGCTACTGTAGGGGCAGGAAGATCTCCATGACGCTGTTGGTAATCACCCAGGCGATCTACAGTTGATTGAACTTGCAGGATATTAGCAGAGATAAATAATCAAATGTTGCATACTTACCTTCAGCTTGATCATAAGATCCGATTGGCATGAACTCCTGAACCATGGCACGCAGTGCTTCATTGTTGAGTTCTGGCTCAGGCAATTGACATTCGGCAGTTTCTGAAATAGCTTGGGAGATAACATGAGTAAAGAACATGAAATGATATGACTATACCTACAAGGTATGGGTGCCTCTGGTACAACCAGAGTGGCCGGATGAGGCTCCAGAGTCGATTCATTCACTGGGGAAATGCCATGAAAGGTGAACATAAAATAGAAAGAATGACCTCACCAGCCATAGGAAAATCGGGTACAACCAGAGCATCATCAGACGAAATCAAGGTATCCTCCGGACCAAGATACAAGTCCGGGTCATCGTAAAGGGCCAGTCCATCCGCCACAGCCAGAGATGATGGATCTGGAAGTATGTGATGAATTTGCACATGTGGAATATATACATTTGAATTGGAAAACATACCGGGAATCACATTCAACACATCCAAACCACCAGATGACCCAGAATCAGAGTCTAACTCATCATCCAGCCCAAGGTATATATCATCTAATGGATCTAAACCATGTCAGATCAATTGACTGAAATCAGAAAAAACAAAACATATCAAGGGACATCCAGGACTGGGAGGACTCATCCACATCCATTGAAGTGAATTCAGTGACTGGAGGGTCATGAAATCTGACCCCAGGTTGAGAACTCATGATATCTGATGAGCTGATGAACTGATGAACTGATTGATAACTGATAACGTCAAAGTTCAACAGATGGCTGGTGATTGCCGAAAGTTGAACCATGACCAAACAAACACAAACAATGAACGATTTTCAACATTGTCCTTCAATTGTATTGTTTCTTTGAAACTTCATTCTAGTGATAACAGATTTCACCCTGCTTTCAACATTCTCACATCTGTCAACTCCATCCAAATGTCTACTCAAGTTCAATCTTCATTGGCCAACCTCCAGGCATCCACTGCTCAACTTTTGGGCATCATTGCCAGTGCCCGGCACATCCTGGCCGGCTCAGTGGATGTCCACCTTGCTCTGACAAAGCAGGTCACCACTCTTTTGCTATGTTGAACTCATTAAATTAGTGTAACATTAATGTTTCTAATGTCCGGGTAGGCTGACATCATCTGGGCCTATGAGAAAGGGGAATACATCCCTGGAATTGTGGCATCCTGCTCTAAGGAGCTGATGAGGGTGCGTTCCATGACTCCCCGGGCATTGCCCAACTGGCACAGCATTGGCCATGATGACCCCCAGTGGCTAGACACGCCTGGTACAAGCAAGTCCGTGCCTGGGAGGGTTGGGTGGACAATTCCTGTGATCGCCCTGTTGTGCCCTAACGTTCCACTGGCCCACTGATGTCAATCTCCATCTCCACCTGTCCCTTCACCTGCACCTGTCACCTTCCCCCACCCCTGTCATTCCTTCACCTCCAGTTGTCACCGGACCTTCCAGCAAGACGACCCCCGAGGTCCGGGACAAAGGAAAAGGTAAGGCCACCTCTGTCGACCTGGAGCCGGAAGTTGGGGGGAGCAACAAGAGGAAGTCTCCAATGATTTCTGGACACTCCTCCCAACCTCCAAAGTCGGCGATGAAGGCACACAAGCGTGTCAAGTCAACTCAACTCCCCAAGTTGAAGCCATTTGTGGAGTCAGAAGATGATGAAGACCCAATTGTTCAGGTATGTGTTCTGGCTTATTTGTGACATGCTCTCAATTTGTTGCAGCCAATTTCGTGTGGAGTGCCAGAGGTCGTCCTTCCCCAGCGCTCCACCATTGTTGTAAGGAAGCCCCA
>NW_024540009.1:0-22669 GCF_016647785.1 Suillus fuscotomentosus | reverse complement strand
CTTGCGATTGAAGGAATGCGTTCCGATATATCGTACAGTGCATGATGAGGGCTAATCTTGAGCAAATGTTGCAGCCACAAGAAGCGGAAATACTAGCGTCGCGTCAGCGAACACCTGGGGGTCCTCGTGAGATCTTGTTACAAGACAAAACATCAGACGAAGGCACCTTGACAGACTCCGCATCGGCACGGATTTTACCCCAGGAGACCGCCTCATCTGGCCGGGCACCAGAGTCTGAGCCATCAAATTCTTGACCTGTGTTCTATGAGCGAAGTATATCATCAAGTGTGGTCGAGTGCTTGTGTTTGAGTACCAACAATATATACAGAATAATCGGCACCATTTCGCTAGGCGGGTAAGACTTCGATTGATGCTGTGGACGATAAAACTTACTATTAGCATTGCATTGGCGATTTGATGTTTGCAAACTCCTCCACCAAGGATAATCATCCCAGCTTTCTTTGATTTTCTGGAGAGTTCGTTCAATGCCCGGATGTCGCGAACGATATCCAATATAAACCCGGGATTCCGGAAGGAATGAAAATATATCATATCCCCCAGCGAGCCGTCAGTGAGGGCGGGACAGAACACGGGTATATCGTTCTGAATTTAGGCTCAGCTGGTGCCAGTGGAAGGAAATCATGATTGCATTCACTTTATAAGCCCAATAGTAAACAGATTCTTCGTTATTAATTTCCTTTCCCAGTCGTCGAATGAATGAGCTTGGGGACCATACCTCACCGGTTGCCTGCTGTTCAGCCAACATGGTATCCAGGATGGGCAGCAGCCAGTCCTCGAACTTGCAATAATTATCGTTAGGAACGACAAGATTCCCTATCCTATTCATTCCTCGGCTCCGTAGGTCGGCGCCGTCCATATTGAAGTCGGCCAAGTAAGTCTTCCCGAGACATTTGATGAAATCCTCCTCGATCCCACCTGCAGTTGTAACAATCGCAGCAACGTGCTTGTGTTTGACGAGGTACAAAATGACCTCGCGCAAACCCGATGAAATCAGATTGGATGTGTACCCCAGAAAGATGTCACATCGTGTCTGAGCTCTGATCTCTGGAGAAAGGTAATCTTCAGACTCATCAACCGAGATGGGCTGATCAGATAGACGCCATTTCCGCTAAACGGAGTTAAATACTCAGCACATCACGTAGGCTCTGCAAAATAAAAGTACTCACCATTCTGTTAACGATGTCAATTGCCCTTCCGAGACTGCTTGCCTGAAATCCGATACGTTCGTAACTTTTAAGAAGTTCCTGAAGGGACAAATTTTTCTCGAGATCGGGCCCTTGTACAGAAATCGCAGAGTCTGAGATGGGTTCAGAAGGTTGTAGCACTGCTGCAGATGCTGCTGCAGGCACTGCAGTAGACATACTGCACAATTTGGTTGAGGGGACTCCGAGTCAGGGGAGACGAAAAACTGACTTCACGGCAAACCCCGACAATACGTGACAACACTCGAGTCGGCGTTTGGGATTCGGAATCGCTATATTCAGTAACTGCAACCTCTCTGCGAAGCAGTCACTACCCGCGTTGAATATGGTGGACGACACCGTCACTGAATCTGAAGGACCACCAACAAACTCGATGGTCGATGAGGAACTTGTCGGTGTTCGCAAGGAGAAACCCATCGTTGTGGATGCCGACGCTATTCATGAGGTTGAGGATGCACCTCCCTCTGCGGTTACTGCAGCCCTACCTGTAGATGATACAGATGAAGCTAGACCTGCGTCTTCCTCTCCGCTTTTTGAATTAGCGGAGGAACATGTCGAAACCGCTCCTGACGTGTCTCACGTTTCTCAGCCAGAAGTTCAAAACATAGACACATTCGTGGAAGTTCCTCTCTCTTCGAAACAAGCACCGCCAACACCGCCAGAAAAGAGTCCCCGGTTGCAGCTACACAGAGGCTCCACAGACGTTAATCCCGCGACGCCAAGCAAGCCTGAAAAAGCAAATGGCCACGACGAGCCCCGACCTCAAACGCCATCTAGTGCCTACAGTTCATCATCCTCTGCGTCTCACAAACGTTCCATCACGATCTCCAAGGGTTACACCGTTTCTGTGGTTCTCATTTCTTCTGCCTTAGAGATCATTCTGGCTTCGAAGGAGGCCAAACGATCCACAGCTCTTCGCGAGAGCGCACACAATGCCTTGGAGATGATACGTGTCGGTCAAGGTGGTGATCGTCCACGTGAAATTTTTGAGCCTCTACGGCTGGCATGCGAGACACGCAGTGAGAAGCTCATGATAGCGAGTCTGGACTGTATATCCAAGCTCATCTCTTACTCGTTCTTTGCGGAGCCATCATCCGCGCAGACGCTTCCTTCCCCGCCTCCGTCACCGGCACTGCAAGGAAGACACTCGATAGCTGGTGCTTCCCAGTCTAGCCTTCCACAGCCTTCCCTGGTCGACCTTGTCGTCCATACCGTCACAACATGCCATAATGATACCTCCCCTGAAACGGTCTCTCTTCAGGTTGTCAAAGCGCTTCTCTCCATAGTACTTTCGCCTACTATCTACGTACACCATTCGTCACTATTAAAGGCAGTCCGCACGGTTTATAACGTATTTCTTCTCAGCACGGACCTAGTCAATCAAATGGTCGCTCAAGGAGGACTGACTCAGATGGTGCATCACATATTTGCGCGGTGCAGAAGTCTCGACGGAATAACCCTACGCTCACATGTCTCCTCCGACACGCTGACATTAATTCCGGCATCAGGATCGCCCAGGACTGACATCCAAAATAATGCAGTGGAGAATTTGACGGCAGAGGCGTCGCCATCGGAATCTGCCGTTGACATGACCTTACATCCTGGCGTCTCTATCCCCCCTTCATCTGTTCATGATCCTGACGTTGCGCAAGAAACAATCAGTCACGCGCTGTAAGCTTATGTTCCGTAACACTCATTGATAATTATTCAAACATGTCTTCAGCCCAGCAACACATGAGGCCGCAGAAAATGAACACACTGCAAGGGAGCTGAGCACGCATGATATGTTTATAAAGGACGCGTTCTTGGTTTTCCGAGCCTTGTGCAAATTGACAATGAAGCCCTTGAACACAGAGAGGTATGCTTTTATTGTTTATTATTATTTAGGGTGGTGGTGCTAATATCTGGCGCAGCGAGCGTGATCTCAAATCTCATGCAATGAGGTCTAAACTCTTGTCCCTGCATCTCGTGCTCACCATCCTTAACTCACATATGGCACTATTCATTGATTCGAAAGCCATAATCTACTCTTCTTCCACGAATGAGGCAACTACTTTCGTTCAGGCTGTCAATCAATACCTTTGCCTCAGCTTGAGCCGCAACGCAGTTAGCCCCGTGCCTCAAGTGTTCGAAGTCAGCGTGGAGATTTTCTGGCGAGTATTATCAGGAATGCGGACGAAGCTCAAGGTACTACCATTATCCATGAACTGTACATGACTAATTTGCATATGCACAGAAAGAGATCGAAGTCCTACTGCACGAAATATTCGTTCCTATTCTGGAAATGAAGAGTTCAACTCTCAAGCAGAAGGCTGTAATCATTGGAATGCTCTCCAGGCTTTGCCAGGACCCGCAGGCATTGGTAGAGATATATCTCAACTATGACTGCGACAGCGGAGCTATAGATAATATATACGAGCAGTAAGTGTCAGGATGAAAGATCCAAGCTGCAGGCTAATATGATGGTCAGCCTCATGAACATTATATCCAAGATTGCTACATTACCGTATACTTCCTCGCAACAAAAGACGAACGACCCTGCAAGCCCGGCGCTCCCACCACAGACCAAAAGCTCAGCGTCGACGGCGCATGTGTCAGGCGCACTAGCTGTATCCGGCACCATGGACACGTCCACTATGGGCCTTTCCGAGGGGCAACTTAGAAGGCAGGGTCTCGAATGCTTGGTGGCTGTTCTTAGATCTCTTGTGACTTGGGGAACAGCCGCTGGGAAAACACCTGCGGAATCCGCAACTGCGGATACTGCCTCAAGAAGTCAGATCGGGGAAGAGGTTGCGGCTGATGCTATGACACCTGATCCTTCATTAGATGGGTTGATTGCTTCCGCTGGAAGCACAGAAGCCTTTCGGCAATCAACTCCGGACATTGCAGATGATCCCTCCAGGTTTGAGAGTGCCAAGCAAAAAAAGACCACCCTGCTCGAGGGTATCAAGAAGTTTAACTTCAAGCCCAAACGCGTTCGTCATCTCACTATTTACAAACTAGTAAAGTTAATTTCCTCTTAGGGCATTCAATTCTTGGTCGAGACGGAGCTCATTCCAGGCTCGTCGCCTCGTGATATCGCAGGGTTTTTATTAACCACTGATGGCCTCAGCAAAAGTATGATTGGCGAGTACCTTGGTGAAGGGTAAGTATCTTCAATACATCATCATCCATAACGATTCTCACTGTATTGCAGAGATGAATACAATGTTGCTATCATGCATGCTTTTGTCGACTTTCTGGATTTCAGGAATTTAGGCTTCGTAGATGCTGTTCGTGTGTTTTTGCAGGCATTCCGCCTTCCTGGAGAAGCTCAGAAGATCGATCGTTTCATGCTCAAGTTCGCGGAACGCTACATCGCCGGAAACGCTCAGACACCCTTCAAGAATGCAGGTTTGTGGACATCTGGCTAATTTGTTCGGATCATTTACCTGCCATCGAATAGATGCCGCCTATATTCTCGCGTATTCTATCATCTTGCTCAATACCGATGCTCACAGTCCCCAAATTAAACATCGCATGACTAAAGCTGACTTTATCAAGAACAACCGTGGTATTAACGACGGAGAGAGTCTTCCGGAGGAATTTTTGAGCGCCATTTTTCACGACATCCAGGGTAATGAGATTAGGATGAAAGACGAAGTTGACGCCGCAATCAACTTGCCCTCCACGGGTCCTGGTCTTGCCAATGTGTTAGCGAACGTGGGGAGGGACCTTCAAAAGGAAGCATATGTCATGCAGTCCAATGGCATGGCCAACAAGACTGAAGTAAGTTGTCAGTCTTCTGATTGAACGTGGATTGATCTCTTGTAGGCACTCTTCAGAACGCTTATGCGCTCTCAACGAAGAGGATCTCGTGCTGGAGACCAATACTTTAGCGCGTCACACTTCATTCATGTTCGTCCGATGTTTGAGGTGGCATGGATACCCTTCTTAGCTGGATTGTCCGGCCCGCTTCAAAATACGGATGACCTTGAGATAGTCGATCTCTGCTTAGATGGATTCAAGAATGCCATTCACATAGTTTGCTTCTTCGATTTGGACCTCGAACGCAATGCGTTTGTTAGTACCCTTGCGAAGTTCACATTCCTCAACAACTTTGGAGAAATGAAGACCAAGAATATGGATGCTATCAAAACGTTGCTAGATATCGCGGTCAACGAAGGCAACAATTTGAAAGGGTCGTGGCGCGACGTGCTGTCGTGTGTGTCACAGCTGGAACATATGCAACTTATCAGCGGCGGTGTGGAAGTTCCGGACAGCGGGAAGAAAGGGTGGGTGATTTGTACATATACACCACTGTTGACTGACTATTCCTTAGTCGATCTAAGAAGCTTCCAGCAGAAGAACTTGCCAACGAAAGCAGGTCGACTCACATCACCGTGGCAGCAGATATGGTCTTTTCACTCAGCCACTACCTGTCTGGCGTGAGTTCTTCCTAATCCAATTCGCCTGCTTCGTGATGTTGACTTATTGATTTATAGACTGCTATTGTGGATTTCGCGAGGGCTCTTTGTGATGTTTCATGGGAGGAGATTCAATCGTCTGGAATATCACAACATCCTCGTTTGTTCAGTCTGCAAAAGCTTGTAGAGATATCATACTACAACATGAACCGTATCCGTCTCGAGTGGTCGAATCTCTGGGATATCTTAGGGGAACATTTCAACCAGGTAATATGTTGAACAGTCCGACATAAACACATACTCACACTTTGCAGGTTTGCTGTCACAGCAATCCCCACGTCGGTTCCTTTGCCCTGGATTCTCTCCGTCAATTATCAATGCGATTTTTGGAAAAGGAAGAGCTGCCCCATTTCAAGTTCCAGAAGGACTTCCTCAAGCCCTTCGAATACACGATGGTTCACAATGCCAATCCTGATATTCGCGATATGGTACGCAGTGTATCAGCCAATTCTTATGATACTGACATTCTCGACAGGTTTTGCAATGTCTCCAACAAATGATACAAGCCAGAGTACAAAATATGCGGTCAGGATGGCGTACACTCTTTGGTGTCTTCTCTGCTGCTTCAAAAGTGCTAACTGGTGAGGACGAATGCTCAACGCCCCCGCTTGGTGTAACATTCTGATCATCCTCCTCTCACCTCAGAACGTATTGCGAATTCCGCATTCGAAATCGTGACGAGATTGAACAAGGAACATTTCACTGCCATTGTCCGCCATGGTGCTTTCGCAGATCTGACTGTTTGCATCACCGAGTTCTGCAAGGTCAGCAAGTATCAGAAGATAAGTTTATTAGCAATTGGCATGTTGCGTGGTGTTATTCCGGTCATGCTCACCTGCCCTGAGTGTGCTCTGAGTCCGGGGGTTGGACCTCAAGGCGACGACATCATGATTAGGTTCTGGTTCCCTGTCTTATTCGGGTTCTATGACATCATAATGAACGGGGAGGACCTTGAAGTACGACGTCTGTGAGTCCTTACCTGGTCTGAACTTTTTCCAGGCTCACCTGACGTACAGCGCACTGGATTCTCTGTTTTCGACGCTGAAAACCTATGGATCATCTTTCACTGTGGAATTTTGGGACACAGTTTGCAAAGAAATACTTTTCCCGATCTTCGCCGTTTTGAAGTCGAGTCAAGACATGTCTAGATTCAACACTCAGGAGGATATGAGCGTGTGGTTGTCAACTACGATGATTCAGGCATTACGTGACCTCATCGACCTCTATACGTTTTTCTATGATACCCTGGAGCGCTTCCTCGACGGATTATTGGAGCTTCTGTGTGTTTGTATCTGCCAAGGTAGGCTGATGCGGTGCTGCCGAGCGCTTACTCATATATTCAACGCAGAAAACGACACCTTGGCTCGTATTGGGACATCGTGTCTGCAACAATTTCTGGAAAATAATGTGCAGAAGCTCAGCGCCGCTCAGTGGGAACGGGTGGCGGCTACTTTTGTAAAGCTTTATAGAACAACTACTCCCCACCAACTTTTCGACGACAGTCTACGTGAGGAGATGGACGGAGGCACTGTGTCAGATCTTCCAGATACCAACGGTATGATCCGTGTATGGACAATTTGCACAAGCTAATTCACTTTCAAAGATTCTAATGACCAAGCAATCATCCCAGCCCCATTGTCTCCCACCGGTGACCAGCCTCAGCCTCAACAAGTCAAGCACACACTTGGTGACCGACGTCGCATTTTCAAACAGATAATTGTCAAATGTGTTCTTCAGCTACTACTAATTGAAACTACCAATGATTTGCTCCGGAACGATGCTGTCTACACTACTATCCCTCCAGAACAGCTTCTACGTCTTATGGGGGTCCTGGATCATAGCTATCAGTTCGCTAGAATGTTTAATGATGATAAAGAGTTGCGTACTGGACTCTGGAAAGTTGGTGAGTGTGTTTCTGGTGGTGCTAGTAGATCTCTCCTAATTACCGTCATAAGGATTCATGAAGCACCTGCCTAATCTCCTTAAACAAGAGTCCAGCAGTGCAGCAACTTTGGTGCACATCTTACTTAGAATGTACTTTGATGAGCGCCCAGAGCACCAGAACGCACGCCCTCAGATTGCTGAACGCCTTTTGCCGTAAGTGCGATATCAACTCTGTATTCCTTATTTGACCCAGATGGTAGTCTTGGTTTGAGCGTGCTACAGGACTACATTAAGCTGCGCGCTGATACACAGGCCAAGAACATAACCGCTTGGACACCTGTTGTTGCAGAGATATTAGATGGGTTCTGTCGTTTTGACAATAAGGCTGTATGTGATGCCTTGGAATTCATATTTTCTCTGCTGACCGAGATATGCAGTTCGTTAGATATCTTCCAGCGATTTATCCGTTGGCAACCGGGCTGCTTGCTCGTGATGTGGCACCGGAAATCAGACTGGGACTGAAGATGTACTTCGAGAGAGTTGGACGGATCCAAGGCATAGTGGTAGTAGAGGCATCGTAGCTCATTGTTTAGTTCTCCTAGAATTGATTACTCGTACAACATTTAAGTCTAGGTTCAATTATATATTTTCATCCAAAGCATTGTAATCTCGTCAAAGAAAGCAACAATTAACACTAAGTCTAGTATCCCGTATATCCATTCGGTTGAAATCCGTTGTTAGGTTGAAATCCCCACCCAGTCGTTTGTGGGACAAATCCTGTGGGTTGAGGCGCGATAGCTGGTGATGTTAGTCAGTCCTCATTACATCAACCTGGACAAAACTCACGATTTACGCGCAGAGCATCATATGTCTCTGAGATTATCGATCAGATATCACGAATGCATAATCACAGCATGGTGGCACTCACCTGCCTGCTGGGGTCCGGAATACTCATTTCCACTGGCAAACGTTCCCGATTTCATCTGAGCAAATATGTTTGCTGGCGTTGTGTTAGAATCAATGTTTGACTGAGAGTATGAAGGTGGTGGGGAAGAGACCACATTGTTGAATGGAGACTGGGTAAACACTCCTGTTGGGTCTAATCGAGCTTAATTAATTGTCAAGAAAATCGCACAGTAGGACTTACTCGGTTGCACCTGTTGCATTGTGGTATTCTGGAATGACGGGCGAGCGCCATATGTGCCAAACGGCCCCCCGAACATACCGGTTGGTTGCGAGAGCAGTGGTCCCGATGTCGGTAATCCTGTGGGCTGTGATAAGAGTGGTTGTGATGTACTGGGAAAGCCCGTTGGTTGCGCTGACAGGAATGGAGGTGGGGCTTGACCCTGGAAAGGCGACGCGCTGAATGGGCGCGTTGGTACAAAGTTGTTGAACCCTGTGGTAGTGGGTATAAGGGGCTGCAACAGACTTTGATTGGCCGGAACAGGAGCGAATGGCCCACGAGGGCCTTGTGCACCTGTTTGCTGGATCTGCAGATGTTGCCCGATGGGTGTAGGAGAAGAACCAAGGCCGGTATTGTATGAGACAGGTGGCTGTGGAGACACTACCGGTGGACTTGACGCAGCAGGAGGCGGGGCAGGCGCTGGGGATGGAGAAGGACGGCTTGTTTTCAACTGACTCAGGCGCGCAAGCTGGTCGAAGATGTCAGCATCAGTTTTTGCGAGGCCATTGCCAGTTGTTGCAACCTGTACTGGCGCCACTGGTGGAGGAGGGGGTGGCGCCGGTGCAGCGAGCACAGCCGAGACAGGCGCAACTGCAGATGCAGTAGCCGGTGGTGCCGATGGTGCACGATAACTAGCAGCCAAAGGCTTAGACCCTGGTCTGTTCGTCCAAGCATCGTCTTCAAAGCCACTAGTAACGGGCACCGTTGAGCTTGACCTCTGAGGTGGCTGCACAGGCGTGATAGTGGCGGGACTCATGACGAGAGGTGAGTCAGTCCGTTTAATCTGGTCAGAAGCAGAGCTAATGGCGTTGAGGTCGACGGACGGCGGTGGCAGAGACCTGCTAGGTTGCGGTCTCCCGCGGCGTTGGGTATTATTCTTGAGAACGCCTCCTGGACCAGCAAAGAGGTTGGGCGCAGGACTTGATGAACCTTTACTCCTCGTGCCATTCTCCTCTTCTTGTAGCTGCCGTGCCAGTTCTTCGTCGCGAATAAGCTGTTCCTGTGACGTGTCCTTCTTAGGTTTTGCAAACTTCAACTGGATATGCTTTGTAACGCGAATAATGTCGCCCTCGCGCAAGCCCAGTGAACGCATTGTGGACTCGGTAGTGTCTGGGAGGATTGCCTCATCAATCTTGTCACGTTCGAAGGAGGCCGCATATCGCGTGCAATCGTCAATGTCGCAGCCTGCATTCAAGAAGAACTCGAACCAGTCCGTCTGCAGCTTCTTGGGCTGCGTTGACATGGTGGCCCGCCGTACAACTTCCTTTTGCTTGAGCGCAAGTGGCTGGTCGTCATCATCGGAGTGACGGCGTGGCGCTGCAGGAGGGTTATCATTCTTGGCATTAAGTCGCTCAACATAACGTATGTCCTCGAGGGACATCTTCTCCGAAGGGACCTCGATGACAACACCGTTGACTTTGTGTAGACGTAGCTTGCCGTTAGAGTACCCAAGAAAAGCAGCTTCGACACGGAACTGGCCACTGCGGTCGTGCCATATACGTGTAGACTCTGCGGAAGGTATACCTGAAGTCGATTGACAGGTTAAAAGAGATTGAAGGTCATCGTGAAACACTCACTCTTGTGAGCATCGCTTGAGCTACGTCCTGCGCTAGACGTCGACTCTCTGGGGTTCGCTTGCGAGGTCGGAGGACGACTGAGATATCAATATATCAAAAAAAGGGTTCAAGCATAGGCTGAGGGCGACACCTACGGCGACGAACTCTGTCCCCTTTCTGCCCTCTGTTGAGCACGCTTTGCAGCCTCCTGACGCTTCCTACGCTCTGCTTCGGCGGCGGCGGCAGTTTCCTCCTTTTCGCGTCGTTTCCTATCAACCTCCGCCGCTGCAGCAGCAGCCTTCGCGCGTTGTTCCTGCTCCTTCTTCTTTCGCTCCTTTTCCGTACGTTCACGTTCGCGTTCCCTTCGCTCTTCCTCTTTCCTCTCAGCCTCGAGACGCTCTTGCTCTTCGCGCTCGGCAGCACCATCATCTTCTGGCTCAGTAGTGACAGATGCCCCGCCAGTGCTCTGGGTATGATATCAGTGAGTGACTCTCATGCTGACTTAGGACTGACCTCGAGATACGATGCAGGTACAACTCCCTCAATTCCATGTTCATTTCTGCACTTCCACCACTCTTCGCCCTCCTTCTCGATGATCCAGAGCCGCTCACCCTCCTGCACGCTCAATTCATCTGAGCCCGTGCCCTCGAAGTCATATAATGCGACGGCAGGCTCGCCATCATCAATACCTTGCCCATCTTCCTCCGCCTCTTCCTCTTCCTCGGAGGAGGATTCGCGTGGCGGTATAATTGCAGGAGATTCCTCCGCGAAGCGCACAGAAGCGCCGTTCTTCCTTACCGGACTGCTCACTTCCGAGCGCGGCGGCGGAGAGATGACAGCATGTTGATCGGCGGACGCAAGTGTACAAGAAGTCTCCAGCTTCTCGACAACAGCATCAGCCGTGTCTTTACTTCCAACATGAAAATGCAACTTTGTCGCACTGGGCCCGCCCATGTCAATATGCACGTGCTTGTTCTTCTCCACGGATATGTCTCCAACGTCAGATATTTGCCATTTCTGCACTGGAGTCTACGCGATGCAAGTGAGTTCGAATACTCAATTCGGGAGATGATTATACGAATAATAGAGGATTTGGGGCATACCTTGTCTGATTCACTTGCGAAGAAGAGGGAGCCATTGCCAACGCCGAGAGTACCCTTCTTCTTCTTGCCTTTCTTGTCCACTTCAGACACAGACCAGGTCTTGATCTCGTCGCTCACACGAGCTTGGGCTTTGGACTGGGCAACTCTGTCAGCAGGATCCACATACACGCTCAAGGGACGAGCTGGGGGTTCCGGCTAGGTATGTTGCAGAGAATATGTCAGTGAAGGACTTTGCTAACTTCTTGAATTATCGACGCACCGATGGCGGAATGATAATTTGAGGTGCTACAGAAGCCGGTGCTGGTGTGCTTTCCGCACCAGTAGTCTTCGTGCGAGATAAATATGAGGCAACGTGTTCGATGCAGATGCATACCTCTTCAACATAGTTTCCTGGTACAAAGCCAGCTTTGCCGCCCTGCTTACTTTGAACGAGTATCCAATCTTCTTCACGGTCAAAGACCATTAGAACCTCGTCCTCCTTGATAGACAGCTCTCCAGGTGCAGCGGAATTATAGTCATAGATAGCTTTGACAAGAGACATGTGTTCAGCCTAGTCCCGCATCCATCTATCAGACAGGCTGTGAATAAGGTAAGAATATGAAACGGACCTGCTCAACATAGGCAGCAGGGACGAGGCCAGATGGACTATCTTCCTCCTGTGATCCACCTTTTATCTTGACTTTCCACCAACTTTGTATAGCATGAGCGTTAGACCAAGAGCAAGCCATAACTACTTACTCATCATCAGTACGTTCAAGGAGAAAGACAATTTGGTTCTCAGTGATCGCAAGCTCCTCTTCTGACTGGGGCTGGTAGTCATAAGAGGCCTTGAGGACTGCGAGATATTCCTCGTGTTCTGACATCAGCGGTGAACGGTACGAGGTTCAAACTTAAATGTTGGGAATCGGGAAAGTGTCACGGCGTCTGCGGGGCTGCGTATGCTGCTACTTTAGGAACACTCTGTTGATATTACTCTGCAGTGGGAGAAAGACCTATATAATATGTTAGTTATGATCAGTTATTAGGCAGAAACGGCAGCGGGCGTTGGAAACTTGGAAAACGAGGCGAGGCAGTGGGTAGAGTGACGGAGATGGCAAAGGTGAGATAATTGCTTCACGTGACGTCCCGGGCGGTGAACTTCCTGAGGATCTACTACTGCTACAGCTACACGTACATATATGCTAAGAACGACAATAATGATAGCTCGAGAAATAAACCAATAATTGGCACAGTAAAATGTCCCAGTAATCCGTATAATATGTTGTAGATGATATAAATGGCGACAACAGCGGCAGGGTGACGCATCTACCCAAGCGCCATGCTAGACACAGTCGCTGCGATGCTACTACGTCCGCTGGGCGGAATGAGCGCACTCGCAAGCAGCTCTCGGCAATTTCGCAGGCGCTCTCTCCGCAATACAAACCACGAACTCTCCGATGATGGGACAGCCAATGGCACTCCAATGATCCCACGCGCCTGTGCACTCTGCACGGCCTTCACCAGCGAGTCGACCTCTGCTTCTGAGTCAAGATCATCCAAGTTTTCAGCAGCTTCATCGACATCCAGTTGTGTGGCAGCAGTGCCTAATGTATTCGCCTTCCTACCAGGCTTCTTCGGTATGCCCTTCCCTTCCAGTCCAGCTGCTAAGGCAGCCTCCTGCGCGAGGCGCTTCTTCTCCGCCTTCTCCTTCTCGCGCTTCTCCTTCTTCTCTGCTTTCGTCTCCTTCTTCACCGGCTCTACCCAGTTAGGATTATTCGCACGGTTCCACTCGAGCAAAAGCTCATCATACGCCTTCGAGCGACCCTGAACAGCGCGCTTCGCACCCATGGAATGAGCTTTGCACGTGAGGGAGCGCGAGCAAGGGAGGCCTTTATCATTGATTACCCCACATTGCTTGTCATAGTCCACGGGGCCTTTAGTACGCCCCTTTGTTATCTTAGTCTTCTTTTTAGACGGCTCGCCGGCTTCATCCCCGTCCTCGCCGTCTGCAGCCCGCTTCTTGCCTTTCTTCGGCTCAACTTGATGGGGCTGATTATATATGATGAAAGGAAAATATATCAGGAGACAGTACCTTCGCTATCTGCCGTTTTGCCCTTCACCCATTTCTTCCCTGAACGGATGTCGTTACAGTTGCCTAACTGCGCATGAGCTAAATATCTGGTAGTTGTAGAAAGCATGACATACTGATGTGTTCTGAAATGGCGCTACGCAAGATAGGCTTGTCACAGTCTGCGCAACGCACAACACCGATGTCAGCACGTAGTGGTTGGGCACCAAATATTTTCATGTCGCGGGCAGAGAGCCACGATGTTGGCGGAGGAGGTAGACCGGTAACTTCAGGCGTGTTTGGAGACTCCGCGCGTGGTGGGCTGAGAGCATCCCATGAAAATGGAGAGGGGGAATGACTCGTCCGCTTGAGTTTGAGCGTCATGGCTGAAGCTATGAGGCTGCCAGTGCACTAGAAAGGAAGGCAGATGTGACCTTTGGTCACGTGATTAGCGCGTTTCAGATTTATTGTGGACCGGTGGTCAAAACGTCAATCTGTGGTCGTAACAAAACAATAAACTCGCACACAACTACATGATCGTACATAATAGATGAAAGCACTCAAAGCATAACAAATAGGTCCACAGCGTAGTTCTATTATTACAACTACTGCAATCGTTAGGGAGTCTGGGCTTCTGATTTCTTGGTATCGTACCCTCAATCTATCGGAACACGGTATGGACAATTTGGAATAAAAGGTGTAGGGACCACAGCCAAAAAAAATGCGACACGTATTGTGGGAAGGATGAAGGAACGTGAGCTATGGCTCAATAATAATATCACATAGAATACATACGTGGAAGTATGATGCAAGCACACGCAAACACTTTACGCCGCAACCGACACATGTGCCATGCCCTCTGTGACCTCATCGACGCGATCGTCATGAAGTTTTGTGATCTGCGAGGAAAAGATTTAGTTAACAAGTCCGAGGGAAGACCGAGAAGTAGTCAAGTGAAAACCAAAGCGAGTAAAAGTTTATATGCAGCAACCAATCGATATAAAAAACGCACCTTTCCAATAGCAATTGTTCTGCCCTCGTCACGCAGCGTGAAGCGACCGAGTTGGGGGTAATCAACGAAACGCTCGACGCAGATGGGAAGAGTCGTTTCTATGAGCGCCACGACTTTTTGGCCTGGAAATCGTAACGAAGTGGTGCACGATTATGATGTGCAGGAGGGGCAGAGATGATTATTACGGCAATTTTTTTTGCCGCAGCGAAATGGTCGAGGAAGAAACATCAGTGAGAATTGATTACACTGTGCACAGTACACCCACCCTTCTTTGCGAATTGAGGCGGTTTCTTCGACTTGCGACCGGTAGCTTTGTCAAAGTAGTGTAGTAGAGCCTAGGAATATCAGGACTGTGTAAACCAGTAAAACACGCCGCACTCACAGGCAATGTAACCTCTTCGGAAAGTGTGTGCACGTGCATGACAGCCGAGTATCCCGCACAAATGATATTCTTATGTTCCAAAATTGCAAGCTGCGCCTCGAATTGCCTCACCGCTCTCACAGGAGACTTCGGACTTGTGAGTACAAATCCAGGGCTGATATCTTCGTCCTCCACGCCCCTCAGTCTCACGCGCACGTTGTCACCGCAGATCGCACTGGGCACCTCTTCTTCCATCTCATTGTAGATGGCGGCGACTTCAACAGCAGATTTGTTCGGCATGAGGGTTAAAGAGTCTCCCTTGCGAATGTGTCCGGATTCAATCTTGCCGACGATGATGGCACCCATGTCTTTATACTTTTCGGAGACTGGCATCATGAGGGGAGCATTGATCTTGCGGTCGACCATGGGCATGTTGTCCATATGTTCAAGGAAAGAGGGGCCACTGCAAGATGGGCATGAGCATGTATATACGTGGAAGAAAGAAAACACCACATACTCATTCCATGAGCAGATAGACTTTGCTACGCGATCCTTTAGATTCTGACCCGTATATCCAGATACAGGTATAAAGGTGACATCCGTTTTGGGATTGAAACCAGCAGATTTCACGAATGGGGTCAACTTATCCTTGATCTCAGTGTATCTGCCTTTGTCCCAGTTGACAGTCGGATCGTCCATCTTGTTGATGACGATGACGATTTTGCTGACGCCGGCGGTTTTCACGAGCATGACGTGTTCGCGGGTCTGGCCACCTCTTTCGAAACCAGTTTCAAATTCACCTTTGCGTGCGGAGATGACGAGTATTGCGATATCTGCTTGGGCAGCACCGCTAATCATGCTCGGAACATAAGTCTTGTGGCCTGGAGCATCTAGAATGGTATATCTTCGAAACGATGTCTCGAAGTAGGCTCTACCGACTTCGACGGTTTTCCCCTTTGAGCGCTCCTGAGGGGTGCTATCGAGCGCCCAGGAAAGGTACCACGTTTCACGGCCAGCTTCTTTTGCCTCCTTCTCGTATTTCTCCATGGTGCGCTTGTCAACACCACCAGAGATATATAGGAGGTTCCCGCCAAGAGTTGATTTTCCAGCATCTACATGACCGATGAAGACGATGTTGAGATGTTCTTTGACTATAAATATGTGAGTACAGTTGCATGAGAGGGACGGTGAGGTAAGATGCGCACCATCACCAAAAAGATCCTTAAGGACTTCCTGGTCTGCAATAGCCTGGACTTCCTTTGCAATGGATGTGGTGTCTGTCTTGGCTCGTTCAGTGGAAAATACTTTGTTAGTAGGTGGTGTAGGAGAAGAAGATTGTAATGGTGTGGTGCTCGCAGATACAGACGGTGGCAGAGTAGGTTTTGACTGTGGAGTAAGAGCAGTAGTAGATCTTGACTGTAAAGCAGGAGCGGGAGCAGGGGCAGTGGCAACGGGAGTGCTCGATCCGCCGATGTTGAGGGTGATGGTAGGAGCTGGAGGTGGAGCTTCAGTTTGGAGAGGGCGCTCGAGGGGAGGTTTTGGAGGAGGCGTTTGACTCTTCTGAGGTAGCACAAATGCGCGACCTGGAACGAACTCGAATGCGCCTGCGTTGAGCTTGCTCATCGTTGAACTAGATCAGCGGCGATGTCGTGGTTAAGAATTTAAATAGAGCCGTACTAGATCATTGAATTTTATCAGTCAGAGTCATGTGACCTATAGACTCGGATCTCGGCACCGTCGCACTATAGTGCTGTTCTTAACGATGACGACCGAAGCACAAGAGGAGCTCGCAAACGTTTTGCGTTCTGGCTCATTTCTCCTCGACACGTCTGGCACCACCCAACACGATCTCAAAAATGTACTTGTGCGCAGGCTAACGCAATACCACCAAGCATTCGGATCCTCCGTTCCTTCTCTTGATACAGTGGAGGATGCCCAACTTGAAACTGCTCAATGTGCTTTGCACGTTGTCGAGCGCGTTCAATCTCTTCTTAGCCTGCCAGATCTCCGACAAGAAGGTGATCTGAAAAGCGCACCTGCAATAGGGACACGCGACCTCAGCATACTCCGCACTCTTATGTCTCTCATTTTTCGCTGGGGAACCGAAATACTTTACACGCGTCTCACCCCTTCGTTAACGTCTAAACCAATTCTTGGTACCCCAAAAATTATAGACTTGACGAACACGCCCGCCGATCACGCTACACTCTCTGACCTGCTTTTGCGCCTCATGGGTCTCTTGTTCCCAAATGGCCCAAAGAGTACGCCACCTCAGACGCTCATCAGCAGTACACTGCTGTCAAGAAATGCAGTTGATTTGTTACGCCCGAGTATGGTCCTAGGATGGCTACCTAGTGAACCCGTCGAGTCTCTCCGCCCGCTCGTGCTCCGTCTCCTCGCCTTGTGCGTGTACTTTACAGCAGTCGTAGCTCGTAATCTCATTCATTTCCCCACAAAATGTCTGTTCTCAGCATCCCCCTCCCCCAACTCATGTCATCCCTTGCTACTGTCATCTCCACCCCTAATTCTCCGACTCCACCCCACGTCCGTAAACTCTGTTCCTCCCTCCTCACTCAACACCTCCTCCACCCAGGCGGTGTGGGTGCCCTCTGTGTTGCTGTATTTGGTGAGCTCGATGCGGAAGATGAACCGGAACTCGATAAGCTGGAGCACGTTGCACGCGTGCTAGGAACAGTACCTCGAGGGATGCAACCCAAGGTGTGGAGGTTGGATTAAATCAATTTCAATGCATTTCTGATCCAATACTATTCCAGCATTACTTCCAAACAATAACACCGCGCATCCTTGCTCTCATTCCTCCGTCTCCCCCTTCTGCTTCAACACCAATAACACACCCTGCATTCAAACGCGCTGCAGCATTTACTCTCGCACGCATGCTGGACTCCAGTTCTGCACACCACGCGCTCGTGGCGAGCATAGTCCTGCCCATGTTACACAATTCCCTCTTCAAAGTCTCCGACGAGACCTCACGCGATCAGAGGGAACCAGATCAAAGCTACCTTCTGCCTACCCCATCATCATCCCTCCAAACCCTTCACACCATCCTACTATCAATCGACCCATCGCCCTCTCTATTCGCCTCCCTCCTTTCACCCATTCTCCCTTCTCTGTATTCCCTTCATGCACATCTCAGTAAAATGGGTGTAGCAGATCCAATACTGAAAGAGGATGTTTGGTCATTGATGAGGACATGGGGACGGGTTGTAGAGGAGGGCGAGGGAATTCGAGTGTTGTGGTCATTAGTGGATGAGAATGAAAGCTCTTCAGGAGGATGGGAAGGAGGAAGTGCAGAAGATATAAAACGTGTAAGGAGGTTCGTTCCACTGGTGCTACTTTATCTTCATGTAAGTCTGAGTCCCAGTTTGATACAGGGTCAATAGAGAAGAGAAACTCGCTCTTCTTACGCCGGAAGACCTGCGGCATACCTCCGTCACTGAGGACACAGATATAGAATCATTGGACTTGGGACTCTACCCACCTCCTGCGCACTTTGTCTCCTATATCAAAAACCTCGATCGTGCAGATATCGCAGGAGGCATGTTCGTGAGATTGCTGGAGGCATATCGCACTGCAAAGGAATCTGGTTCTGCTGATAATACGCAAGACAGTGATACCAGAGGAGAAATACAGAGTATATTGATGGATCCGAAGGAACCTAATCCACTCCGGTAAGCTTAACATGCCAGCCCAGCCATGTCTGCTGATGCAAATGACGAACAGAGTGATGCTTCTCCTCCAACTCATCGTGGCCTTTCAATCTGAGCTGGACAACACTGCTATCCTGAGTCGCCCGAGGGATGTGTTGGAATTTGTGAGGCATGCGTTAGAGGTAGCTGATACACCCTCCTCCGCATCCGTATCTGGCACATCAGATCGAGGCATAAACAACGAATACACCAAAGGTCTTTTGAGGGAGGATTTAAGAATCGTACCAGAGGAGCAGGAATTCGGGCCAGATAGCGACGACGAGGACGATGGGGAGGTTGAGGGAGAAGATATGGTAGAGACTGCTGTTGGATTGTTGTTGGCTATACTGGAAGGTTCGTCATTGTCTCTCATTCCGAAGAATAAGAACTAACTTCTCTTTTTCCGTGTCTCTGTATCATATTCCTCACTGTGAATGTCATGTATATTCTGTCATGTCTCCTCCTCCACAAAATAAAACTATCACTCCACTCCAAAACACAGCCAACCCCTCACTCACCCCGAACAACACACCCTCCCTTACGCAAATCCTCGACCTTCTCAAGGCGCACACGCCGATCCGGCCAAGCACACGTGAGGCACAGTTAGTGTTGACAGCGAGGATGGCAGAGGGGGCGTTAGCCGTATCGGGGTCTGCTCCAAAAAATCAGGGTAGATCCAACAGTCGAAGCGAGGATGCTGACGCAGATCCGCGAGAAACATACCAAAAAGCACTCAAGCTCCTTCAAGACCCGCTCCTACCTGTACGAGCACACGGATTGCTCTTACTACGCGAGTTGGTATCTTCCCCGGCTCGTGTGAGTAAGATTGAGCGAGAGAGGCTTGAGAAGGAAGCGACAATACGTGCCCTACACCCTGCTATCCTCTCCATATTCTTGCAAGCCATTCAGGAGGACGACTCGTATGTATTTTTGAATGCGGTGCAAGGACTCGCTGCTTTGGTGCATGCCCCTGGTCCCAATTCCAGGTCCGGCGGGGGAAACGAAGTGTTGAAAGCGCTTCTGGATGCATATGCGAGGGGGGCGGAGGGTCTTGCTGATGACAAGGCAGAATCGGATGCAAAGCCTAAGGATGGTGAGAGGAGCAGGGCAAAGGGCAAACAAATAAGTGCAGTTAACACACGTCTCCGCATCGGTGAAGCCCTCGCAGTTGTTGTGAGGCGCTGTGGAGACGTTCTGGGGCTATATGGTGAGTTTCATCCCGCCTCTTTATCCTATTCTCACTCATCTTGTCATCACTCGCTGTGTTAAAAAAGCGGACACGCTCCTTCCACCTCTCCTTTCCCTCCTCCGTGAGCCTCGCGCACCAGTCATCTTGCGCACGTCAGCGATTTCCCTGCTCTCCGAATGTATCAACACCTGTGCACGGGTGGTGGAACGATACACTAAGGAAACAGCAGAGGGAATGCTGGACTTGGTGTTGGTGGAGATGACTGTGGCTACTCCCATTCCACATCCGAAAGCTAAGGTGAACGAGAAGAGAATGAAAACAGACGTAGGAGTAAGCACAGAACAAGCAGAATCTGAATCTTCTCCAACACCCCGATCCCAACCCGAACGCCCTCTAGACGCGCTAGACATATCCCCCCTGAGCGTATCCTCAAAAATTCCAGCACTCCGACGCGCGGCGCTACACTTTCTCGGGCTTCTCGTGCGGGTGCTTACTCAGGAGGCATATGAACGAGGTGGCAGCTCCTGGAGCGGCGTCCAAGTCAGGGGCATATATGATGGGCAAACAGGCGCGTATACGTCATATGAAGGGGGACCGCTATCCCAAGAATTCATGAGACGCGCATGCACGGTGTTGGAGTATATCGCAACTGTGGATGAGGATACGATCGTGAGGGTCATGGCAAGAGAGGTTGGGGAGGGGTTAAAGGACCTGGAGAAGGCTTTGGTTGGGCTGTGAATGCCTGGACGAATGACAACAAAACATCTAAAGCTGAAGAATGATGTAATTGGTAGTGATTTAGTTGGGAAAGAAGTTTGAATTCATGAAATAGTACGTCTCAGGACTTAAGCTGGTTCTTCCAACGTCGTCGAACAAAGATATAGCTGGCCAGACCGTCTCAGCAAGCAGAATCATTATAAACATAGATTGTCCCAAAAGCTGGAGTACCATCAGTAGACTAACGAGCAGGATGTCCGATACGTGGTATACAAAGCGCATCACAGTATTTGACAAAAGTGAGAACAGGTTTCTTCTTTAAATCAACATTCACACCCATTTCCTCAGTTCTTGTATACGGGCGCGGTGTTCCGTTCAATTTTGATGGACTTCAGGTTCATGATCCCCGAAGTTAGGTCTAGAACCTTCTGGAACACGAAGCGCTCGATTAAGCTACGAATGAAGCTCCTACTGAAATCCAGGAGGCCGGGCGATGGATCCAGTGCACCAGAAAAGTTCTGGGAGATCATATAATAACTCAGGAAACATGCTGTGAGTCCTACCCTACGAGGCGATTCGACATAACTCATATGACGGTTGGCTGAACATGGGCGAGTGGGTTGCATGTGAATTGAATTGGGTTCCAGGAATGATAATGATGAAGTTTGAACGCTATTGATGTGTTGAACTGGACAATAAAACCATTGTTCGAAATGTGAATGGCGCGCAGGGATCAAACCATCATTGACCACCATTGCCACAAGATACGTCTCCAAATAATACATAAGAGGAGCTAGTGAGAGAAAATAGATAATGAAATGAAATATATCAACCCCGTATCTGTCTCAGACGCGGTGCTCGCTAGACATCTGAGTCAATAGAAGGGTTTGATCCATTTCGGTCCGCACGTAACAAACGAGTAGCATGACCACGCGCTTGTCATAAGGATGGCCGGAGCCTGCAAAGCGCGGCGAGTCAGCCGCGAACCTGGGCCACACAAAATGACAATCAGACATGCGCCATTATCGGCAGTTCAGTTCGATTCTTCTTACATCCATTACCTTGGTGCAGTGACTAGTTCAAGAAGGCACACTCCCACCGCTGGCAGCCCTACTTATCTCGTCTACTTTCTGTCTGAAGCGCTTCCACTTGGCGCTCCCCACGCCCGTAGGCGTATCATGAAGTCGGATGAAAGGGTTCGAGGAAGCATGGTAGTAGGCTAGGTGGAGGGCTCTAAAGGTCTAAAGATACATCCGTGTCAAAGAATGGATCAGGTGGACGAGGAGAAACGGCGACAGTTATAAGGACACACCATGATCACTTCCGCATCACGTACGACAGAGTCTGTGAGTGGGAGAGCGAGAACAATCTTCATTTTTAGAGGTGTTATGTACCCGTAAGCAGCTATGTCATCCATGGCGTAGAGAAGGCCGAGGTAACAATCGTTAGATTTTGTTGGACCATTTGCTAATGCCAAATATCGAATGAGGTATTCTTATCAGTGGGGGAATAAAAAAGTAGACAGTGGGGGCACTGACTTCGTTCCTCAATGACATCGAGGCTTGTATGGGCTACATAGTGGTACTTCAGCTCATCCCCTTTTTCGAATGTACGGATGAGGATCGGGTGGTTTTGGGGTGATATGAATGCAACTGCGTTCGGGCGCAGCGGAGGTGACATCTTATAATACTATTTTTCTGGCGTATCAATGGAAAGATACTTGCACAATGGAGGCTGGCTCATAAGATGACAGACCTCGAAAGAAGGAACGTTGTGACCGTGACTGTTACACTTTTATAACTTTAACTGTGTTTTCCTCTTAGCTAGGAGACTAGCTATAAGTCAAAGCAGAAACCAAGGCAGAGTGTACTTCTACAATATGAACGTTTGATCCCGCGGAATGGTGATCTCCCTGTCTCTGTCTTCGTTTTCGGCGGCAAAACGGCGCATCCTGAAGATGGCATTCATTTCATTAATGCTCGGGTGATTACCGCGACTGTCGACGAAGAGACTACGTTGGAACTTTATTGTGTTGATTCGCTGTCTTTGTATCTCCATATCTCTCTCAACGTGCGCGCAGGACATGCAATCCATCGATGACGGAAGGTCCCTGCCTACAGTTATTGTCGTCGGTAAAGTTTCCAAAGGCTCTTTTGAACTCGTATTGAATAAATACTATGAAGGATCCTCCACCAGATTTCTCCTCCCTACAGACCACTCG
>NW_024540008.1:0-22698 GCF_016647785.1 Suillus fuscotomentosus | reverse complement strand
TTTCATTTACAATAGCAATTCCATCTCGTGATTGACTCCGCGGAATAGGGGGCATGAACCGGTTCACACGGTCGACGCGACAAGTACGCGTCTATGTTTGTCACGACGCCTCGTTTTAATCGCGTCGCGGCTCACACAGATTTATGGTAAGACACAAAACACTCGGTAACGTAGCGTAATGTCATTCTCTTTCTGACCACCTACAATATCACCACTTTTCTAGGTAAATTCTTTGAAATGCCAAAGAACAGCAAATCGGCACCGCCGCAGCAATCAAACCTGGCCGAAATGTGGGGAGGGAAGAAGCGAAAGTCCAACACAAATGAGGAGAGTATGATGGAAGAGGTCATCGTCGACGAGAAGGTGGATGAGTTGAAGACGGGGCGCGTCAGTGAAGTCTGAAATCAGTGAGAATTCTGGACTATTCAAACTGTAGAGTCTAATCCTCGCGGACTCTTAGTATCGCCCGTCTCAAATGGCAAAAAGCCAACAGAAAATAGAAATCGGATGGAGGTCGACGAACCACCAGCACGTGAGTGCTTCTCCGCTCTTCATAGCTGACAGGTTATAATGAGGAATAGCACTAGCTAAGTCCAAAACCAAACGGAAAGATGTCACCTCGCCAAAACTCGCTGGTAAGTGCAACCCAGCCTTGCAAGTCGAAGCTGGAATCAACTACACTCTAGCATCACCTGGGCCTTCAAAGTCCAAACGGAGACGTGTGTCGAGTCAGATAACGAGGACTCCACGACCACCGCACTCGCTCTCACCAGTCTAAATGGGCATTCCTCGCCACAAGCCTTCCTCCAAAAGTAAAGGGAAATCCAAAGCAATCCCCCAATCTGAGCCTGTAGAAAAGCAACTAGCCGAGTCCTCAGCAAGTGCCGACGAGGGCGAGGATGAGATTCCTGACGAAAGCGAGCCAGATGATGACGACGAAGATGCGGCAACACAAACGTACGTATGGTTGCTCTAGCGGGTCTTTACATGGGCCAAGTTAATTTGGACACACAGCGCCGAGGAAGCACTATCTCGAGTCGCAGAGGTAGACGTCAAGGGCGGGTGGAAAATCGGAGACTCGTACGTCATGTTACAATCTCTGACATTTTCCTTACACAGTGACTTGGTAGAGTGCCCTACGCTGCATTAACGAAGACCTTCTCACTCATCGAAGCTACCACCAAGAGGCTCGAAAAGACTGCTCTCCTCACCTCGTTCTTCCTTCTTGTCATCCAACGCAGCAAGAAGGATGATTCTCACTCCCTCCTGCAGTCTGTATACCTGTGCATAAACCGCGTAAGTTTTTTGTTATTCAATTATTCTGCTCTTGTGTACTAAGAGACGTAGCTGAGCCCAGATTATGTCGGTGTCGAACTGGGTATCGGCGAGAGCCTGCTCATTAAAGCTATCAGCGAGTCCACAGGACGGAGTCTTGCAACAATTAAAGCAGACCTCAAGAAAGAAGGTGATCTCGGGCTCGTGGCAATGGTGCTCTGCTGTTACTTGTCTTAACCCCGACCACACGAGCTTACTTCGTTTGTAGAACTCTAAAAACAGTCAGAAGACGCTCTTCAAACCCAAGCCGCTTACAGTTCCTTTTGTCTTCTCAAATTTGCGGGAGATCGCGCTGTCATCTGGACATTCGGTTTGTTCTTCATGCTTCTCCAAGTTCTTCAAGACTTAGCACCATTCTCCCCCTGATACAGTCCCAGGCAAAGAAGGTATCGATCATTACAAAGCTCCTCGCCGCATGCCAGGATTTCGAGGCGAAGTACATTGTGCGCAGCCTGGAAGGCAAGCTCCGGATCGGTAATGCTGAGCGTACGGTTCTCGTGGCCCTCGCACATGCTGCTGTTCTGGCTAAAGAACATGGTGTGTATTTTTCAAACCTCGCTAATGAAGCTGATTCATCATCTACAAGCCGGAAAGCGATGGAGCAAAGAGAAACTGGCATCTCGCCTCGAAGAGGGTGCTAGTATTATGAAATCTGTGTACAGGTCGGTCCCCCTCGACTCGCCCATCTACGCTCATTGACACATCTTCCAGCGAGCTCCCTACGTACGAACTTGTGATCCCCGCGCTGCTCACGCATGGTCTATCGGGTTTGCGCACTCATTGCAAGCTTACGCCCGGGGTTCCACTCAAGCCAATGCTCGCCAAGCCAACAAAAGCGATCGGCGAAGTACTGGACCGTTTCGAGGGGCGGCGGTTCACGTGTGAGTACAAGTACGATGGGGAACGCGCCCAGGTACACATGCTGGAGGATGGCAGCGTCAGCGTCTTTAGTAGAAATTCAGAGGATATGAAGGCCAAGTACCCAGATTTAGTGGAGCAGCTGCCGAGGGTAGGTGATGATCCATATAGACTTGCCTGTGCAAATTGGGCTGATGGAAGGACAGTGCATCATGGAGAAGACAAAGTCATTTGTGCTTGATGCCGAGGCCGTTGCGATTGACAAGACCTCAGGCAAGCTTATGCCCTTCCAAGAGCTGAGCAAGCGAAAGCGCAAGGACGTAAAAGTCGAAGACATCCAGGTCAAAGTCTGCCTTTTCGCATTCGACCTTATTTATCTCAATGGCGAGGTTTGTTACCCATCCTCGACGATATTAGGGTGTTGCGCTGATCGACGTGCGAGTAGCCACTTCTCCAAAAATCACTCAGCGAACGTCGAGAGTTGTTGAGGGAGCACTTCCAGATCGTGCCTGGAGAGTTCGATTTTGCCAAGGCTTCAGACGGATCGACAACAGATGAGATCCAGGCATTCCTCGAAGAGAGTGTGAAGGACGGCTGCGAAGGACTTATGGTCAAGATGCTTGAGTCAGACGCAAGTTACTATGAACCCAGTCGGCGGAGCGTCAACTGGCTCAAGGTGCTTTTGTTCCGTCGAAATCCAACTGATATTGATCCATCATACACAGCTCAAGAAAGACTACCTCGCTGGCGTTGGTGATTCTCTGGACCTCGTCGTCGTTGGGGGATACTACGGCAAAGGCAAGCGTACGAAAGTTTACGGAGCTTTCCTCCTAGCCTGCTTCGACGCCGATGCCGAAGAGTATCAGACGATCTGCAAGATCGGCACCGGGTTCAGCGAAGAGATGCTGCAGACGCACTGGGACACTTTGCGACCGCTTGAGATCACAAAACCACGTGGGGACATCAAACCTGGTGGAGCGAAACCTGATGTGTGGTTTGAGCCAAAGATCGTGTGGGAGGTGCTTGCGGCAGATCTGAGTTTGAGCCCGGTATACACAGCGGCACAGGGCTTGGTAGACGAACGCGGGATCTCGTTGCGGTTTCCGAGATTCATCCGAATACGGGATGACAAGTCGGCAGATGATGCTACTGGACCCGAGCAAGTGAGTGTTTTGCTGCATGTTGAGATTCAATGAGATGGCAGGTACTTATGATTGTTCAGATCTCTGAGATGTATGAACGACAGGTGCTTGCACAGAGCAAGGGTGGGAAGAAAAGCAAAGGTGATGGGGATGACGGATTTTGGTGAAAATTACGTATCAGTATCTAGATGCTTACTTCAGACATTGGTTAGGCAAAGGCGCAGCGTATGCCAGCGTTGCATAGAGGGATATTATTATTTTGTGTCTGCAACCTTCTTTGCCTCTGCTTGTGATTCCTCGATGGCTTGTGTGACTGGACCCTTGTCAAGACCAAACTTCTTCTCACGGCCACCGTAATACCAGTAGTTCACGAAGCGGGCTTCCTGGATTGACTGTGCTGTTGCGTTTGTCAAGTGACAGGCAAAGAGCAGGTAATTCCGGGGTTGTACTCTCCAGGCTATAACGAAAGGTCAGACACGCGCTTTATAGCGTCGTCGCAGAACGCACCGAAGCGCATGAAAACCATTCTAGTTGCGTGGGTTCAGCAGGCAGCTGCGTGAGAGTGAAACGAGACGTACGAGTAGGCAGCAAGTGCAGTGGTCATGGTGCCTGAGATGACCTCTTCATCTTTGCTAAGGTCAGCGAGGGCAGCAAGGGGAAGACCCCAGTTTGCGACCTGGGATGAGTGAGTTATGTGACTCGTAAAAGTTGAAATGACTGACTGGTCCCCAGAAGTGTGTACCTGTGAAGAATATGATGAAACATGTTTCAAGCAGATGATAATTGAAGAGAAACATACTGAAGAAGTACTCGCGAGCAGCAGGAGATCTGACCCATGTAAAGAATGTTGATGCCATCGCTGCCCTGGTGTGAATTTGGGCGTTTGTGAAGAGAACTTCTGAGTGAGTCGGAAGCAAGAGGATATAAAAACCCTCACGTGATCAATAGGGCCGAAAGCGGACCGATGTCATGAACTTTATGAGTAACGCCCAAAGAATTCTCCGCGGCCTAGAATGGGAATCCTCATGTCTGCTGTCTTCAGCTAACACGTGCACGAGGCCGTTTTATGATATCGACTAACTAGTGTACGGCCATCTTTCCTATCTCTTTCCCTGACCACCAATGCATTCAGCTTACCCGCAGCCTAACTTCCCTTACTATGGTCAGCCGTACCATACATATTACCCTCCTGGCTATCAGCATCAACAGCAGCGGCAACAACCATTTCCTACATCTGATCCGTACAGTTCTCCACCATGGCCTCGCGAAAATTATCAAGCCACTCAGTATTCACAAAGCCACCTGGACCCTAACACGCCATTCATCCCGCCAAATTCTGAGCCAGCCCCTCCACCACGAGTCAAGCGCGCTAGTACAACACGTCCAAAGCCCTCATATAACCCAGAGAAGGCCCAGCTCAAGTCCGCGATGAAGAAGAAAGGTGGTCTTCACCGCTCAGAGACCGTCAATGCCACCCCACCCGGTCTTGAGCGTACTCGGACGACTTCGAGTGCACGCCAGCGCCTCGTGCCCATGACACGCGCTAATGGCATGAGTTCTAACCCGTCCTATCTTCCTGGTAAGTCACTAGTTGACCTATGATTATCACTCCTCCCACGCCATACGTCATCACAGAACACTTGTTTGTCTCTTTTCACGGCACAAACGAGCTCCGGATGGGCAATGTCGCTTTCCAAGATACCATGGAAGAGATAAAGGAGAACATTATTCCTATGTGGCCACACGGGATATCCACAGCAATCCCTGTTCATCACGCGTTTCGGATCCTCTTTAACAGGAATCCTTGGAGTGCGAGTGGGGGCGAGGGTGTCATGTAGGTCCAATCATCCAATCAGTGATCCTGTATCACGTGCTGATGGAATGCAGCGCACAAAAAATGATATGCGAACTATTTACATGCCTCGCACATAACGGCTATCAGTACCGTACCTCTCTCAGTACGGGCTATTCCGTATGTCTTTAATTAACCCGAGCGTCGTACAAGCATTATTAACGGTGTGTTTAGTATCCTCAGCTGGTATTTCAAGATAGCGGCCCCGATGAACACTGTGATTTCTTTGCTGCGCATATATCGCGGTCAGGACACAGGATGACGCTCATCCGTCCCCCACGGCGTGTTGGCGAGCAGATTGGTCCCCGTCTTCGGGCTGCATGGCCATTTAAAATTGCTGGAGATCGAACAAGTGAAGACGAGATCTACACGATTGAGCTCAAAAGGAATGCAATTGGCGGTTTGTTTTCTCTGCACATGCAATTTTCCTTGCTGATGTGCTCTCGTGCCAGCCCCTGATTTAAGCAAAGACGTGTTTGCAGCATCTGCACTGAAGGAGATCAGTACTATGGGCTACAAGCTTGAAGCCACGGTTCCTCTTGCGCGTACAGGGATGCTTGGATTTGGGAATAAGAAGGAGATATGGATATTTCGTGGGACGAGGATGCGTTCGCGTGCCAATTCGCGTGCGGGTTCACGGGCTGGTCAGAATGTTGATCACTAAGAGGCCGAATGCGCCGACGAACGACGCAGTTCATCTGTGACAGAGTCCACATACTGCCTACCCCAACGACGGGGTGTAACGATACTGGAAACGACATGCTCATGATGTATGACTACCGTATGTATTTATAGTTCTAATTCTGCTGTAGCACAGGAAGGATATAAATGGTACCGTCATGCAGACGGTGTATCCTGCTACTTTGCGTGTGTAATACAGGGCTATTGAGTGTGTCCACTTAAACTCCGCCTGCACAGCTGCTTATCGCGTTCGCCTCGTCCGCGCGTTTGAGCTCTTCAATCAAAAGTAAATCTGGACCAGCCTAGAGCACTCTGGATCACCCCTGTGGCACTACGACCGGTTATGGTAAAATTGAAAATTGGTCCGTGCGCTGGTTCAGAAGATATAAAAGGGAGTTGTGAACGAATTGAATCCTTACCACTCTGGCCTTTTGGCTTAGATCAAGTGTAGTATCTGTTCTTAATAGTTTAACCACTATTATGAGGGCACCGCCCTCATTCTTTGGTTATCAAATTTTTGCCGCCCTTGTTCCTTCGAGCTCTGCTTGCAACTCGAGGGACATGATGACCTTGCCACTGCACTACCGGCCTGCGTCGTCGGGGGTTTCCTTTTTCTTGTCTCTCTTTGCTCAGTAACTACTTCATAGTCTCTTGACTGTGTATGGTGCTTGGCAAACAGAACTTGAACAAATTTGTGTCTAGTCAGATCAGAATTTATGTAGCAGAGTCGAATTGTCTCTATGCTCCAATAGCTACATAGCCAGTTTAGAATTTGTAAACCAGAGTCCATTATTGAATACAGAATTGCTTTTGCACTACATCTACCGACGTCCGTAAGAACACGTATCACATCTTGACAACCTTTGAACCGTCCACTACGCCTGTTAGAGTCTTGGCGTAGACACGACCATCAAAGCCCTGCCGCTCTACAAGAGTATCCCACCACCCAAACAAAAAGTCACGAGCAATCAGCTTGAACCAAGGTGTAAAAGAATTTGCTGCGCATGCCGAGTAAGCTCCCATCCATCATATCGCAAGCAAGATACGCACATGAATCATTGAACATCGCCTGTAGCTCAGCCTTGTCCACGTATCTGTAGTCCCGGATCTCGTTCTTATTCGGCGTCACCGTAACATCCGCCGTCATGAACAAGATGTAATCGACTATGGGAAGCGGGTAAAGACATGCGCCAGTATGTTCAACCTGTCAACGCACCTTCATGCTCACCCCACATACCGTTCGACGGTGCGAGGTAATGAATCTTCGTCAAGTACTGGAACTCGTCGATTGGTGTTTGGCTTTGCGGAATACCGAGCTCATGCTCGAGTTTTCTCGAAGCTGCGATCCGCACTCCGAGCTGGTTCTCCTCGATCTTTTCTTCTTCGAAATCATCTAGTGGGTGTGAACAGCACGTGTTCGTCCACATGTCCGGAAAGGTAATCTTCTCCGAAGCACGCTGTTGTAGAAGAAGCTTGCCATCGGAGGGACGGAAGACGAATGCAGAGAAGGCTCGGTGCAGTAGACCCTTGTCGATATTTTCCATGAGATGGCCTATTGAAGTCTGCTATCAAAACCCCGTATAATATAGAACAAATAGGCTCACAAGTCTTCTTATCCATCGCGCCGATGGCGTTGTCCTGCTCGTCGACCAAGATGCACTTCTCATCCATCAGTCTCGATTGTTCAGGATCATAGCTGGTGAGATCTATGCTGGCAAGAGCAGCGCGTGCGGCAAGAACTGCTGGCGAGGACATGGTACGTTGAGCGAAATGTGGTCTAAGAGTGCGAGTAAAATGAGACGAGGGGAGGCTAGCACGTAGTATATTCATACCAAGTAAATAATAAGCGCGTGAAACGATAAACCTTTGACGTTATCGCCGTGTGTTTCGCTTCGGAGAGGTATTCGGGTGAAAAATGGCACGATCAAAATTTTTGTTGGATGGTCTGATCATGGTCTCGGAACGGAAAATGCAAGAGCCGATTATTGGGCGTCTAATGAAGATATCTGTTGTCTGAATGTTCAGGGCGCTCAGCGCTCAACGTTCAACAGTTACAACCACTGATGCGGCTAGTGTATATAAGTACAAGCATAACACTATAGAAGGAATCGTCGACGTCTACGGACCAATACTATTAATAATCTACACGAGTTTAATGTAATCGATTGCGATGCATAAAACGTTTCGGCCGACAAGGGGGCCAAAGAATCACTTGATACGGATCTCAATGGTTCTATAGGCCTCTTCTTGACGAAGTTGGATGAGGTCCTTCGTGCCTAACACTGGTCAAATCGGCGTCAGTCCATACTCGGATACGGTGCCAGGGAAGAACAAACACACCAAGACAGTGGTAGAGAGCTGCTGCTGCGACGTGCGCAGTGCTGGTGGTCCGCGGCACGACATCGTCGAAAGCGAGAAAGCGAGCCGACCCAGACAGTGATTTATATTGCATCTTAGCGTATCTTTCAGCACAATATGTGAATACACCAAGGTTAAATGGTAGATAGTGAAAATGCTTACTCAAGGAAGTTGAAGGAGGTTCTCTCCAGGGTGGCCGGATTGGCCTCGGACAATTGGGATTCAGCCACAGAATTGCCTCCCGGAACTTATCGATTCCATGAGCTAGATCGCCTGGCAAGTCCGACAGTCGTAGAATCTATCGACGTACCGTTGAATACAAAATCGTCGTCGATTATTTGAGGGCTCGCAGGGAAACCTCCGGCACCACCAAATACGTCGCCTTGCTGACTTGGAATAGAGCTTCCTCTTCGGCTCAGTGAGCTGCCCCTCAGGCGAGTCTCGGCGTGGTCAACACTGATTTTGTCACTGCTCTGGCGACCAAGGAATACTGCACCAGATACCGAGGAGCTTCCACCCGCATTGTCCCAAGGGAAGAGTGCACTACGCTGCGATAAGGAGCCCTGCACGATATCCAAGCCGAATTCGTCGCCCAGCACGGACATTGGGCGTGGGGCATGACGTGCTTGTCCCGGTTCCTAAAACCTTGTCAAGGGGAGTATGAAAAGCGTTGCCAGCCTAATTTACCTCGGACGAGCGAAGATTGTTCAGTTCTGGTCCCGCGTCGTCTGCACCACCCCAGCCATCTGAAAAGGACATTGGGTGATAGCCATTCATGGTAGTCAATACAACTTACTGCCCATGTCGAAATTCATGTCAAAATTCATGTCAATATCCGCTCCACCCGCATTAAAGTCTGGGCTTGCCCGGCCTACACCGAATGCAGGACTTTCAGGGCGGACTTGGACATGCTCAACTTCACCGGGGATTTCAGCATTGGTCTTGGTCTTCCTCCGTTTTGGCGGAGGAGAGTCGTCTAAATATCGCGTGTATTTAATAAGGCACACTCAAGGTGCTGTAAGACTGACCACGGGGTCCAATCATGACCACAGATCGAGCGTCCAATTGTGCTTTGAAATGATCCAGCCAGAAGTCTACTAACTCTTTGGCTTGCACTTCAAAATGTAAGCTCATGATGAGCGCAAGTACAAAATCGAAGCTTACTGTGTTCCGGAATAGCCCAAAGCAAACCGTCAATGAGCCTGCCTTGATCCTTCTCAAAATTCCTCCGCGCAATTCGTCGATGGATACCATTCTGTTCTTCCAGATAATGCAGGCGTGCAGCCTATACAGAAATACAAGCTGTAGCTACAGGTCACGAACGGCGTTATTACACACCTTTAATTCGTCATCCGTCAACTCCGTTCGCACATCTAAAAGAAGTCTAGCGCGCTTGATCTTCCTAGGTGGTGCGGGTTCAGCCGGATGATCGTCAGGTGCAACGGGCTCAATCTCTTCGACCTGCGTGGCAATTACAGCTAAAGGTCCAGGGGGAGATTCGAGGGAGTGTCCGGTAAGGGAGGAAGAGGGAGGGAGGGCAGCTTTAAATTTTCATAAGTTAAGGTGGTCAATGTGGAGTAATTTGTCGTACCCGCTGAGCCCCGTTGTGTGCCTTGAGGCGTAGCAAAGGCTGACGGAGGAAGCGGCAAGACATTCTGCTCTAATGCACCGGTATCGTCAATGGGGACATTGTGTTCGAAATACAGGTTATCTGGATCATTGAACCCGAAGTCGATCGGTTCATCCACTTGCATATCATGGCTAGGGCATTTCAGCCAAACTTCAGCCTGCCGAAAGGGACACGCACTCGACTTGGTTCTCCGGGGCAGTTCCTCCCCAGCCTTCACCAAGTTCCCTTACGAGATCATCGCCAACGCCCTCACCAATATCCAGGCCATCAAAAGCGCCGAAAAAGCTATCGTCGAAGCCGAAGGTATTATTCTGAGAAGATGGAATCATATTGGCGGCGCTGCCACCAAATGAAGCGTCGAAAGAATTAGCGAGGAAGAGGTCGTGATTTTCGTTGAGTGTATGCGCATTGGCGCGGGCGTTTTCTGCGGTGGAAGCCGGTGCAACTGCAGACTGCTTACCCTTTCCTTTTGATCTCTTGGCTTTTGGATTGTACTCATCATCGGATGAGCCCTCTTCCGCTCCTCCCTTGTTGTCTACGATTCAGAATAAATTTACGCGAGCTGAGACACAGTAATCTAACGTACTTCCAATGTTCAAGTATTCGTCCCAGTCCTAGCCGCATCGTTGGCTTAGAGACAAACAGAAAGAAAGACAGAACGTACAGCGACCATTGCGTCAAAATCCATGGAAAATGCAGCACCAGGATCAGCGGCAAGGGTAACAGCTGATGGCCTTGACAGGAGGTGTCAGAGGAGGCTTTCATCGTGTGAGTTAACTCACCTCACGCTCGGCTGAGCCATCTGAAGATGGGCTTCGGATGCAGCCATCGAACGGAACTCTTGCACGACTCGCTTGAGGGAGTTGAAGCAACTCGTGACATCAGAAAGAAAAAGTTCTTGCTTGACTAGAAGCAAAGTTAGATGTGGTTGTACAGTCACGAATTACAAAACCTTTATATACACTGTGGAACTGAGTGAGTATCAAGGGCCCCGACGAAGTTGATCTGCCTACCGTGCCGCTCCAACCATCAAGTTACTTGAAAGGCGAAGAGCCAGAGGCTCCGCAGGAGAAGCAATCAGATCACACAATTGAGAGATATCTGCTGTCAATACGGAGCGCTTGGGTAATTTCTTAAAGGCTGATTTCGAGCCAAGGGTTGCGGCTAGCCTAATGTTGGTAACACCAAGCAATGAGATATGATTCCAGCGTCCATGCAGCATACAAGAACAATACCAAAGAAGGCCGAATCCGCTATCCCTCCTGGACAACAGTTCGGTGGAGAAAAACATTTGGCAGTTTAGTGTCCTTGGAGAATGAGCGAGCGGTGGCAGATAAATGACAAAATTGGGTTAGCAAATGGGTTACGGCAATAGCAAGAGATCAATGAGCAGAATGCATACAATAAACGTACGAAAAAACGGATAGAGGAAAAGAGACCGAATAAATTATGAAGGAGGGGGGAAGCGTATGTCGTTCATGGTATGGTCCTTTGCGCGGAGCTCTCTGAGTTTTAATTCAGCCACTGACGCGTCGACTCTCGAGCTTCAGATTCGCATCCATCGGGCACCATCTGGGCCAAGAAGGCGCGCGAAAAGCTCATCTCGATTGCCGACCCAGTGGAACTTCTCTTCTATTTCTTTTCCGTGACCTTCTTCGCCGTCAAACCAGGAAATCAGAAGCCCTTTCATCAAACCGGTTTTCTTCACGCCACAGAGGTTTCCGCGAGGTATAATTAATTTGGCTTGTTGTGATGCGAGTGTCGTGAAGTATACTGTAGTAGTGGTCAGTGTGATTAGACCAGGCGCTGAAGTGTGGTGTGCAGGGTATGCTGAGAACGGATCAGTTGTTGTAGCACAGCCTGGATTATTATAGGCGTACTATGTGTGTCTTCATCTTGTAAAGTTGCGGACGTCAGACCGATCGTATTCACTTGTCCAGAAGAAAAGCGTTGTTTGCCTTCACTGAGCAGTGACTTGCCGTGCGCGATACGTGATCCCCACTTCTTCCAATCAACGCCATCATTAGTTTGCATTTGGCTTCTGGATGATGCGTCGGGAGTCGAGATCGCCGAAAGATCGGCTTCGTTTGTGCTATTAGCACGAGGACTCGAAGAATGAGGCTTGCGCGGAGGCTTGATTTCTTCACCCCTGGCAATCCTTTGTGTAATGATTTCTATAGCATAGTCGGCATCGGTGGGGGCATCAGCCAACGGACCGGGCAGTCTATTTCGCCACTTAACAAAATATGATGCAAATATACATTGAACACGAACCTGGCTCGAGCGCCTGGTGGTAGAGCGGCTAACACAGGAGTGACATGCCAGAACAATAACCCGCAACTGCCATATACAAGTTTTGCTAGGTAATGCGCGGGAATGATCAAGGTGCAGCAGGCTACAACAGCCAAAATCTTTCTGGGAGTCAAGCGCATGCCGAATGAATCCTCAGAACTTACTCACGATTGCATATCTTCGGGAGACTGCTGGTCGTCTCCAGATGAAGACGCTAACAACGACGGATATTCGGTTAGTTGACAGCCCATCACGAATCACGGGGTACGTACTTTTTAATACGTTCGTGAATATCAGCGACAGTATTGAGAACGTGCAGGAGTTCTCGTTTGATGTCTTGCTCTTCTTGGGTATCACCATCGAGAACAGTAGCCACTTCATCCTCGCCACCATCGCCATTTAAACTCGTTTGAAGCACCCCTGTGTCCTTGGGAAGGGTTTTGGTTTTACTTTTTGCTGCAGATCTGTGAGATTTGAGGAACTGAAATATATCCTTGGGTCCCAGTGAAGGTGCCGATAGGCGTTCCTGAACTTCGTCTCCGAACTCCCTAGCACGTTCGGAATCTTTTCTCCGCATCTGTAAAGATTCTAAAGTGGGATACGGGAGAAGTCTCCGGCTAAGCATCTCCCACAAAATTCCAAACATTATCGCCGGAAGAAGGAGATCATACAACCATAGTCCCCAGAACGCCTGGATGTTGGTGAATATACCGATTCCCAAAAGCAACAGCCTGCTTACCGCGCAATATAGCCCGCTACGTTGTGGGTCCTTCCATAACGCTAAATTTGCCATGGAGAGGAAGAAAGTCTGGTAAGGAGGAACTACTGCGAGGAAAAAACGCTGGCTAGTAAGTTTCAGACGCTTTAAAGAGAAGGATGGTGGCGGATGAGGCATCGGTGGAAGAGCTGGTAGTATATATTTCTGGAGAATTGAGATTTAATTACTGTGATAAAGTAGCACTCACGATGGCAATATGTTCGGACCAGGAGGGATCCGCTTGTCCTGGAGGAATAGTGGATGGAAGAAGTGTAGGCGGCTCTGTTTGTTCAGAGATATTACGCGCAAATGGTCGTGGAGGGAGTGGGGGTGGTTTTGGTAACTGGGGAAGGTGGAGAGAGCTACTTGATGGCTTGGCCTTGATGCTACGCAAAGCACCTGGTAGTCTCACTTCCGTCACATACTTATTGAACCTCAGGATATACCACCCATCGAGTACGGCAAGAACTTACAGCAGAAAACAAGTGGAGATAACGTTCAATCTCTTCCTCATCGTATAGTTGACGAAGACGGGCCTCAGACATGCTTTGTTCTAAAGAACCTGACAAGTCTGTTTGAGAACCCACAGGGCTAGGAGTCACGGTGGTGTCCAAATCTCCTATCACAGTAAAGACAGATGAGTCGTCATCGCCGGACGCTTCATAGACTCCTCGTTCACGAAGAGATGATGTGTCCGAAGTGGACACAGACGATGCATCACTAAACTGAGGGTTGGAATTGCTAGGAGATGACATGACCTTGAAAAGTGGATTGAATTTGAACGAGGATTGTCAGGTTGGTTTCTATGGTAGTGATTACTCGGGACAATGTTCGGTATACATGTACAGTGACCAGCGGCGCTAAACTTGAAGGAAGGAACTTGTGTCGAAGCACACAGCCACAAATACTGCGGTGCGTGTCTTCAGACAACAGCTATGTACATAATAACACACAAATTGTGGAGGAACGATACACGCGGGAGGTTTTACGACACGCTAGAACAAAGGTACGAGTCTCAGTATTCGTTTCGAATCTCTATTAACAATTGTTTGTACCTAGAACAAAGGTACGACTAGATGTACGTCAGCGCTTGCGCTCGAACGTTACAGTGGGACTTGTACTTACGTCTCAGTATTCGTTTCGAATCTGAGACGTTTCGACGAAAACAGCGTCCTCTTATACGGTGAGTCTGCCAGCAATAGCTTTGATGAAAAATATATACTTAAAGAACGAAAAGATTGCCGACGTTGACACGTCGTCGACGTTCTCCGTTTGGAGACGCTCGCACTCGATGTGCTCTATTCTTCGGCCGTATCGTCCTTTCCTTTCTCAGCTCTCTCTCTCTCGGCCTTACTTCCCTCGGACACATCGGCTCTCAACACTCCCCCTCGAGCGTTATCCAAACACATCAATGTCCTCAACCTCTGGAGTCGGGGACGTGCCAATGGCTTCGTGAACGCGTCCGCGACATTGTCGTCACTGGGGCAGTAGATTATCTTGAAGGTACCGTCCTTCACGTGGCCGCGTACGAAGTGGTATCGCAGGTCTATGTGCTTGGTGCGCGATTGGAATTTTCCCGTCGAGACTAACGCTATAGCAGCTTGGTTGTCGCAGAAGATGGGTGTGGGGAGGTCTTGGACGTCGTAGAGCTCGCGGATGAGGAGTTGCAGGTAAAGTACTTCCCTTGCCACGCTGGTCAACGCTATGTACTCAGCTTCAGCTGTTGACAGGGCTATGATAGGCTGTTTGCGCGCGCTCCACGAAACGGGGCCTCCATGGAGCAGTACGATGTACCCGCTCATGGAGTGCCTATGTGGCTGCGATGCCCAATCGGCATCGACAAACGCCTCAATTCCTCCCTCGCTGGATCCCAACGTCAGCTCATAGTCTGCGGTGCCTTTCAGGTACCGCAGGGCGCGTTTGGTGGCCTCCCAATGGGGTCTCCCCGGATTCCTCATAAATTGCGACAGTGTTGCCACCGCAAAAGCGATATCTGGCCGGGTACTCGTAGCTGCGTACATTAACGAACCGATCGCGCGTTGATATGGTATGTCTCGCATAGCTTGGAGTTCGGCGTGTGTTGCAGGGGACTGATCTATGGAAAGGACAGTACCTGGTTCCATGGGCGTGTGCAGGACCTTCGCGTCCTCCAGGTGGAACCTTTCGAGGATCGTCTCGACGTATGCCTTCTGTGAAAGTGTCAAGGTGCGTGCTACGCGGTCCCTCGTCACCTTCAGCCCCAATAACCAGCTCAACTCCCCTAGGTCGCTAATCTCGAAGTGCGCGCGCAGCTCGGACTTAAACCGATGGATATGGGATATATGGTTGGCGGTGACGGCCATGTCGTCGACAGAGACGGTGATGACGACGTGTTCGCGCGAGGTGCGTTTGTAGAAAACGGCTTGATCTACTTTTGACCTGCTGAAGCCCATTTCATTGAAGGCTCCAGCTAGCTCCTGCGCCCACTCATATCCTGCTTGTTTGAGTCCAGGTAAGCTTCTTTTCAGCTTCAGTACCTTCCCTTCCTGACCATCCTTCAAGTATCCAGGGGGCGCTCGCATATATATGTCCTCCTGCAGACTCGCATATAGGTACGCACTTTTAATATCGACTTGGTGTATTTCCCAGTCGTGCTGAGCAGCCATCGTTAGGACTGCACGTATTGTGCTCATATTGGCCGTGGGGGCGAAGGTTTCGAAGAAATCGACCCCGTACTTCTGGCGCTGCCCATTTGCAACTAGGCGCGCGCGAAGCTTCAGCTTCTCGCCGTCCGGCCCGCGCTTTGTGGCCAGGACGTAATGGCATGGGATAAGGTTTACGCCTCGAGGTGCGTCTACGATTTCCCACGTACCTAGCTTCTCGAGTTGACTGACTTCGTAATTGATGGCTTCTTGCCACTCTGCAGCGTCTGGGCCCTTCAAGGCTTGTTGGAGGGTCGGTTCTGGTTGGACGGCGGCCAATGCTAGGTGAATATGCGCCTCTTCATCCAAGAGGTCGAGTTCTGACGCTTCCAACAGGCTTTCCATGGTTAGGGCTGCCGTTTGGCCCTCATTCAGCGCCGCATAGTACCCTGGGGGTGGTCTTACCCTCGTCGACCTCGCTTCAGGAGTAGATGGTTGAGGTTGCTGGGCAGTAGACGGTTGAGGTTGCTGAGGAGTAGATGGTTGAGGTTGCTTAGGAGTAGAAGGTTGAGGTTGCTGAGGAGTAGATGGTTGGGGTTGCTTAGGAGTAGAAGGTTGAGGTTGCTGTGGCATGGTGATGGGCTGGACGCTACTAGGTGAGTTATTATTACCGTTGCCGCTGTTATGTTCGTTGACTACAGCAGACTCCCCCTCGTCCGGCATACCATCGGCTGCCAGGATCGGCGTGAAGGTCACATTCCTCTCCACCGAGACACGCCGTCTGCCGGGCCAATACACCCGGTATCCTTTACTTTCAGCGTCTACCCCCACAAAAACTGCCTCCTCCGCCCTCGCCTCCAGCTTACCAGCCTCCAGCATATGGACGAAGACCCTGGCCCCAAATTCATGGGCCTGCGACAAGTCCGGCTTGGACTTGCGCACCAACTCGTAGGGCGTGCTACCTGGGATCGCCCTTGAAGGTAGGCGATTCTTGAGCCAAGTGGCGTAACTAACGGCCTCGGCCCACAGGTACTTTGGCATATCTCTGCCTAGGAGCATTGCTCTCGCATGCTCGACGAGTGTCCGGTTGAGTCGTTCGGCGACACCATTCTGTTGGGGTGAGTCGTGCACTGTTAGCTGCCGCTCTATACCTTGCTGACGCAAGTATTGATCGAACTCGGCGCTCAGATACTCTCCTCCTCTGTCCGAACGGATTTTGCGCACGCGCACACCTGGTGATTGACGGGCCACCCATGCCTCATAGGACTTGAACGCGGTAAGTGCGTCACTCTTTTGTTTGAGGAACTCGAGTCGCGTCTGCCGGCTAAAGTCGTCCGTGAAACTGACATAATATTTACAGCCTCCCAAACTCGTCGTCTGCGCCGGTCCCCAGAGGTCCGTATGGACTAGTTCTCCGTATGTAAGTGCGCGCATCTTCGTTTCTCTTGGGAAGGACTGCTGAGCTGACTTAGCTTTCACGCAGACTTCACAGAACTGGATGGCGGGCGCCGGATCTATGTCTATGCCCAGGATTAGGCCCTTCTTGACTGCGTCAAGAAGGGCCGCATGTGATACGTGCCCTAGGGCACGATGGACATCATTGATGGTAAGCTTTGTCCTGGCGACGTTGGCACGATGCTTACGGTCGGACGTTACAGCGTAAAGTCCCTGGACTTGGGGTATTTCTGCGATCGTCCTTCGTTCGGGGGGAGCAGACAGTATCCTGCACATTCCTCCTTCGAACAGCACGGCCAAACCGGCGGAGGCGATCTTATTGGTGGAGATAAGGGTAAATGCCATGGAGGGGGCATATAGGACGTCTTTTAGCGTCACGGTCGTTCGTTTCGAGCCCAACGGTAAGTCCATCCTCACGTCTCCTCGTCCTGTCGCATTGACAGTAGCTCCATTCGCAGTGTATATCTTCTGCGGGGCGATCTCGACGAAGGATACAAATTTTGCCCTATCCGGGCAGAAATGAGAGGTCGCGCCGGAGTCTACTATTGCTCCTCGGCGCTCTGGAGGTACGTCCATCGATTTTGCTATGACTGCGAGGTCTGACGTAGCGAAAGCGTAGTTGTCCTTTGGCTCCGGCTCTTTGGCTACATTGGCACTTTGTTTTTGGGTGCGTCCTCCTTGTCTCTGCCGTTGATTCGGCCCCTGACCTTCTTTTCCTCCACCTTTTCGCCAACAGTCACTCTTCCAGTGGCCCTTACGATCGCAGTTCGTACAGACTGCGTCGGGGTTGGATTTTGGAGCCGAGCTCTGCGAGCTCGTGCTCCTCCCTGCATTTGTTCTCGCGGAGAGCGCACTGTTGGTCCCGCGTTTGTTGGGACGTCGTTCGGTGAGTAACCGGTGCTCGTATTCCTCTGTGATGATGGTGATGAGTTCGTAGGGCGAGAGGGGAGTTTTCGTTATCTTGGCCGCTGCGTTCATCGACGACAGTAGCGGCCGGTAGGATTCAGGTAAGGACCCTAGGATGATGGCATGAAAGTCCGTATCAATGACGGCTACCCCCATTCCAGCTAACGACTCCCTCAGGCGCAAAAGCTCTGAAAAATGAGCCTTGACGTCACCACCTTCTTCGCACCTCGTCTCCTGGAGCCTCCGTCTCAGATCTATCTGGACGAGTTCGGTTTTGCCTTCATGTATGTGGCATATTTCCTTCCAGATTTCGGACGCGGATGCTAACTTTTGGACACGTAACAGCAGCCGATCTGTGATCGTGCAAAATATTTGCTGTTTTACGAGTGAGTTCTTTTGTTGATACTCATCGGTCTTTGCGTCGAGCTCATCGATTTCTTTCTGCGTAGGTGTTGTACCATCCGGCTTCGTAACGGCCCCCGTAGAGCTCTTTACGAAAGGCGTAGGCTCTTTAGCTCGTCCATCGGTATATCTCGTAAGTCCTCGTGCACCTATAGCCGTTAACGTCCTTTCCTTGTAGGTTATCCAGTTCGAGCCATCTTCGGCGAGCTTCGGGATGTTAAAAAGGTTTGAATTGGTGCTGGGAGTCGACAAGTCCATGGAGGAGACAGGGCTCATAACCTGTGGAGGAACGATACACGCGGGAGGTTTTACGACACGCTAGAACAAAGGTACGAGTCTCAGTATTCGTTTCGAATCTCTATTAACAATTGTTTGTACCTAGAACAAAGGTACGACTAGATGTACGTCAGCGCTTGCGCTCGAACGTTACAGTGGGACTTGTACTTACGTCTCAGTATTCGTTTCGAATCTGAGACGTTTCGACGAAAACAGCGTCCTCTTATACGGTGAGTCTGCCAGCAATAGCTTTGATGAAAAATATATACTTAAAGAACGAAAAGATTGCCGACGTTGACACGTCGTCGACGTTCTCCGTTTGGAGACGCTCGCACTCGATGTGCTCTATTCTTCGGCCGTATCGTCCTTTCCTTTCTCAGCTCTCTCTCTCTCGGCCTTACTTCCCTCGGACACATCGGCTCTCAACACAAATTTCCCGCAAGTGCGCAATGTAACCGTACAATAAGCAAGCCCTCTCACAACCCAGACAGACCATAGGCGAATGAAAATGCCCATCCCTTCTAATCCAACCTAAAAGTCCACAGGCATAATCTGTATGCCAGCAGTACCGCGTAGTATAATGACTTGTCGTCACGGACTCTTGCACGTGGTACGCAGCGCACCCAACATGTTCCGTTCCGCACCGTTTATCGGCATCGGAACCCCACGTCAAGCTACCTCGCCGCTCCCTTGAATGGAAGAATGTCAACACCTTGCTGCTGCACTTGTTGCTCCGTACATGAACGTTTGAACGACGGACGAGTGAATTTACTGGCCAAGGCATTCGAGCCGGATTACGATCCTCCCAAGGCTGGTCGGTCCACTATTGATTTCCCCGAGGCACAGTGGGTGTTATCGTTGATAGTGTCCGTAATGTATCAGTCACGCTTGAAGTTTTATAGAACTACGGCCAGTCATTCATGACATCGACGTCTACAACCATCATAAACTGGGTTCTTCGGTCAGACCACACATCATAGCATAGAGGCCATCCCGAAGGTCAGTTACTTACTGCGCGAAGGTATTCTATCCAGCCTTACTTCGAAATCTTTCACTATGTAACAACTAGTGTCAAGGAGATGGAAGCTAGGCGCCAAACAGCATTTGCTGAGGATAACTTGAAGGTGATCACAGAGACGAAGAAGCTTGAGGCGAAAAGGCTACCTCAGAAGATAAGAAGGCTGGCCTTTCTCCTGAGTCGGCGGAAGTCTAGTTTCAAGTTTGGCTACTTCTGTAACCAAGTATCGCATGCTTCCAAGACCATCAAGGTTCTCGTATGAGTCGTATCTTCCTTGGTCTGCAACCTATCTTGATACTGCAAAATGCAGCTCAGCGTAGCCCGAGTCACTGTAACACCCAACGAGAATCTTGAACTCCTTGTATGATCATATGATCATTGTACTCAGTCGCCAGAGCACTCCACCACTTGAACATGTTTCATGAGAGCTCCTATAGTGGCTTGTGCAGATCCCCTTATTATACAACAAGCAGAGGAAGTCGTGATAGAATAATTATGTCAATTGAACTCAATTCCATGAGACTTTTATTTTAGTGTCAATCACGTGTGTAATACTTACCTCCTTGCCTCTTCGGTTACTGCTACATACAACGCGTCTACACTTCTTGCCCACAGATTATTCTATTTCTAGCTACTGCTGCCAGTGCACACCAAATTGGCACCTGAACGACAAGTAGAAGATTCTTACAAGTTCTTCCCTCCCCGCCGTCGTCGATGGGCATACTCACAGGCTGTACGCACATCGCGTCCTCTATAGCCCATGTCGCCGCAGCACCTACTCCACTCTTTACCAACACAAATTTAAATCAAGACATACCCATACCGTTGGGGATTTTCATCGGACTGCTCGCATCTTTCGTCCAAAGCCTTGGTCTTGCGATCCAGCGTCGTAGCCATGTTCATAACTCGCAGCTTCAAGAACAAGACCAGAAAGTAGAACACCGTCGACCGTGAGTCATATATCCTCTATAACTCAGCCTCCCCTTACGTTTGTTAGATTATGGTTGATAGGATTTGGTGAGCCCCCTCAAACTTTGCTTATATTCGTTCCGCCGACTAACACAACCTCTGCCAGCCATCTTTTTGATATCTAATGTGTTTGGATCTTTCATACAAATAGCATCTCTTCCGGTCGTCATACTGGCACCCCTGGGCGCCGTTTCTCTCCTTTGGAATGCCCTCTTCGCTAAACTCCTCCTTCGCCCACGAATGCTCCTGGGAACAGCTCTCATCGCTGGTGGCGCTGCCTTGATTGCTATCTATGGGATCGTTCCTGAAACCACGCGTAGCCTCGACGAATTGATGGCACTTTTTGCGCGTCCTGCATTTATAGGCTGGTTCTGTGCCGAAGGTTTCATCTTACTCGTGTGCCTTATCGTGGTGCGTGCCAGTCGCGACATATCGTTTTGATTGTACATATAGCATTCCTGCAGACCCACGGTATTGAATATTCTTACAAGAGACAACTGGAAGCCGCAGCCTATTCATTGTTGCAGGCCAACCATGACTCACCCCTGTCGTCTTCTTGTACCTCCGCGCATGATTCTCCCACACCGCTACCTCCCACACGCATACAACAATCTAATCTATACATTGGTCCCACTGAGGAACAAGTCAATGGCAGCTTGGCATCTGAGATAACACCACTGCTCGATCCAAAACCCGGCCGCCTTCCATCTACCAAATCTACCCCACACAATCCAAAGTCCTCGTCACCGTTACGCGTACCGCTTCCTGGCAGAACCCCGCTTCTTCTTGCCCTCGCATATGCTGCAGCTTCAGGGACGTTGTCTGGGCTTTGTTTGATTTTCGCAAAGTCTGGTGTTGAACTTCTTGTCCTCACATTCCGCGGCGTCAATCAATTTTTTAGATGGGAGGCATGGATTCTTGTTGGTGGACTCATTATTTTTGCTCTGGGACAACTTTGGTACCTTAATCGTGGTCTGAGACTTGCAGATCCTGCATTTGTCTGCCCATGTGTGTCCTATTCCTTTGTATTTTTCCTGATAGTGCCATTAACACGGAGACTATCTAGCTGCCTTTTGTTTCTATAACTTTTCATCGATTATCAATGGCCTGGTTTACTTCGACCAGCTTGGACAACTCCCAGGGTGGCACCTTATCCTCGTCATAGTCGGCATGTTTGTTCTTCTTGCTGGGGTTTGGGCAGTCAGTGCCCAAGCCAACGTCGATGAATGTGATACAGCAACTGAATCTGACGTTGAAGACCAATCAGAACTCAACAGCAGAAGCGCAACTCCCGAAACAAACCCCTCGCCACACTACCCTTCGTATGCAAGTACTGCCGTTGGTCCCCAGGGCTCATCTCTCTCTGGGTCAATTGCGCCTCCTATGGACCGCCGGGTGCGGTCGGAGGGCGCTGTTTTCCCCCAGAGTCCCGTCTCCTTGCACACCCTCAGCGCATCGTCTTCACAGCTTTCACCTCCCTTTACAGCCCATCAGACGGGCATCTCCCCACCCCTACCAGGCACCTCCCGCTCATCACGTCAGCACCCCACCATTATCGATCCATCTGCATCTATGCGTACTATGTCCTCATCTTTACATCAGCAGCAATCGTCGAGCGTATTGTCTCCTACGGGATTGACAATAGGTCTCTCACCAGTCAGCCCTGGATTCGGGCTTCTCCCTTCAACAAGAACTTCTAGGCGTATCAGTGGAGGACTTGGCTTTGCAGTTGTCGTCAATGAGACCATGTCTTTGGCTGATACTGCAGGTGGCCGGAGGTGGACTGTGAGTGAGGGACGGGGGAGACACTCGGAAGAAGCTCGGGACGGGGGAGTGTTGAGCGATCCTCTTTCTGAACTCTTGCAGCAGGACGTGGAAGAGGGCGATAGCACTGCTGGTGAAACACGCAGAACGGGAAGGCCATGGATGTGGCTAAGAGACATTTTCTTGGGGCGCAACGCTAGACCTAGATAGTTTATACCACACGGACTACATCATTATCCTGTCATTCCTTGAAGTCATTTAGGCTGCTAGTACTTTACTGAGTACACAATAAGTCCGTGGGATGTTATTAACAAACTGCAACCTATATTACAATATGTACTTATAGGGCCCCAGACTGGAATCAAGGGGGGCTCTTAAATAA